>NC_142939.1:63198386-63223386 GCF_046866305.1 Octopus bimaculoides
CTCCCTTCCCCTCCCAAATGCAGCTTTCCACTTTTTACACTGTTGATAAAACTGAAGCGTTGTCCTTCAATGTATCAATCGTGTCAGCATGAATGTGGTTGGGGGACTAAACCCTTTTCCTGCAAGTAACCCCATAACACCACGATGCTAAATTTTGACAATTTTCAAGAGAAGTCGCTGACAGTTACTTTGAAATCTTCTTTGAACAGTCAGATGTCAGTTTACCTGGATAGAAACAATGCAATTATTAATTAGAAGTGTTGAAATGAATGCATGCAAGATATCACAGTTCAAGTATAATTCCTTCTTAGTCAGCCTATTAATTTTTCAGCCCACCGTCCTATCAGAAGACATGAACTTAAATCAGTCTAACCAAGCAACAAACATCAATACTTCATCTTATCAAATTGCACTGGTGGCACCGACATCAAATGGACAAATGCTTCTAGCATTGAACTCCAAGTTAAAATGGTGACCCGACATTTAACTGCGGCTCAGCTCAACGCTTTGGTAACTCGGATGTCTAACATGGAAGCATAACATATGGCCGTATCTACCCATCAGCAAACAAACACAGGCAAAAAGCACAAAATAGCTGACACATAAAGTGCTGCCATACTTCGCTACAAAAATACCTCCAGGAGCGAATAGCTCTCCTCACGCCGCGCCAGCTTTTAGCCAAACTGCAGGCAGGGTGTGGTCTGATGGAGAATTTGCTGCTATTTTAAGTGGTTACAACGACCGAGCTAAACCGCCTCACCCAGTGTTGCTACTGCTACCACTGCTGCTGTTGGTGTTGCTGTTGCTATAACTGTTGCTGTTGGTGATGTTATGTTTACTCTGTAAGTGTGTGTGTGTGTGTGTGTGCGGTAAATCTTTTCCGTTGTGTTTATTGATGTTAGTTGTGATTACGATTTGTCCGACATATTTGTTTGATAATTCACATCCCGTACCTCGGCTGGATGTGTGACATAAGTAAGGCAGTTTATCACTTTGGATATTGCGGATGTACTCGAGTATATACATAGATATACACGCATATATATATGTGTGTGTATATATATATATATATATATATATATATATATATATATATATATATATACATACACACATATATGCATATGTATATATGTATGTACATATGTGTATATGTATGCACGCGTATTAAGTTACTAGTTATATAAATACAATATGTGCGATAGATATAAGAAATAATACATATTAATATGTACGAACACACACAAACACTTACACACACACACACACACACACACACACGTGTTTTCGTGTATATATGAAATATAACTTATATATACATTTATATATATATATATATATATATATATATATATATATATTAATGTATGTATTTATAAATGTATATATATACGATATATATGTATATGATTTATAAACTATATATATGTGTGTGTGTTTGTGTGTGTACATATGCATATATCGATATGTATAAACACGCACATACACACGCACACACACACACACACACACACACACACACACACACTCAGCGCCAACCATCAGATAACGTATACACACCCAAAGACTACAGTTCAGGTGAAGTCAGAAATAGTGTTGTATGTATGCCAACAAAAGCCAAGGTGAAGCATAGTTATCGTTGTTGATGTTGTTATTGTTGTTAGTATCATCATCATCATCATCATCATCATCATCATCATCGTCATCATCATCATTATTGTTATTATTATTATTAATATTCGTGGGAGAAATATTTTATTCTTCACGCATTTCAATGTCTACGTCTACTATTATAACTACCACCACCACCACCACCACCACCGCCACCACCACCATCACCACCACCACCACCACCACCACCACCACCACCAACACCATCATCATCATCATCAAAACCATCTCTGCCACCACCACCACAACCACCACTAGTACCCCCATCTCCAGTACTACCAATACCACCACCACCACCACCAACAACAACAACAACACCACCACACCGCAAGCGCCACCACTACCAACAACAACAGCAACAACAACGCTAAAGCCACTACCACTAAGAGCAACACGACGACGACGACCACTACCACCACCACCACCACCACCACCACCAACAACAACAACAACAACAACAACAACAACAACAACAACAACAACAACAACAACAACAACAACAACAATACAGCAACAGCTGCACCACCACCTTCACTATCATGTTCTGGTCATAATTAATAACTGACCTTCGCTGTTGGTCATTGTTAATACCTTTATAGTATATTACACATTGTTCTTTACCTGCTGGTCATAACTGGTTGTTGTTGGCACCTTAGTTTTATGTTGGTCAGTATTGATTCCAATAAGTTATATTATTCAGTATTGAACACTGCTTGTTGGCCACAGTGGATCATTTTAGTCAACACTAGTATTTTTATAGGTCAGTATAGATATTTATAGCCTATATTCGTCAGTATTGGCCACCGTTTGCTGTATGAGCTAATATAGGTCAGTATTGGTCTATATTGGTATTTCTAGGTCATATATATATATAAACAGGGTTGGCCAAAAGTCATCTGACAGTAAATCAAAACCATTTATTTCCAAGAGTTATTTAACAACTGAATGAATTTGATAAAAGCATCTAAATATGAAACATCATGAAAATTGTTCAAACGGAAGTCCTTCTTGAGCGACACATTTTTCCATTCGAGTCAATACAGAATTACAGATAGTATTTATGCAATTTTGATTTACTGTCGGGGTGACCTCTGATCAACGCTGTATATACAGTATGTATATATATATATATATATATATATATACACGTGCACGAGCATGTACGTTTGTTCTCTTTTAATTATTCTAACTCTTCCTCTGAAGAAGGAACTGGTTTCTATCGAAGATACAAATTTCCATCTTTGGAATGTAGATAACGAGAGCAATATTACATTTAAACTTGAAAGAGTCATGCAAGATTTTACTGTTCCGCTTACAGATTGTATTCGTAATGTGCAAACAGGTTGGCTGATTTCTTTTTCTGAAAATCCAAGCTTATCTAGCCTGACATTTAGATATTTACTCACAAAACTAAGTGCTCCATTTCTTATTGGTATAATTGTAAATTTATAATCTGGGTATATAAGCTACAGGTCTCGAAGCAGTTGTCCAGTTATCCACTTCTTTTTTTTTTTTTCAAAGCGATATTCACATCAATAGGACAGCTGACCTCTGTGACGATACATACCTTGTCCCAAACAACAATACCCAGCCTGTTATGCTTACACTCGACAAACATTTTGATATGAATGTTCCGCCAGTATTCCCTTGTGCTGGTATTTGTCTATGTATTCGATAACAGGGGAATTCTTTGTATTTATTCCTGGACCGTCTTTTTTTCCGAATGGTATCGTATGTTCTTCCTGCAACAACTTCGTGTTGCATAGGGAGATAATTCCTTCATGACATTTTGGGGCAGCTGCTAATCACATGTGTGATGCCTTCCACAGAAATATGACATGATCTACATTTTTGGTTGCATCTTGGAACTCCAAGGGTTTCATTGTCACTTTTGTTGATTAAGCATTTAGTAGCAATCTCCTGTTCCTGGATTACAAATGCATAGCCTTCAAAGTGTGATGTGATGAAGTCACAAATCCAAGAGAGGATTCACTTCGTGTCAATGTTGCAGACTTCTTTAAGTCAACAGGAAGCATATCCATGCATGGTCTTTTTTTTTTTGGTATGCTGAGCGTTTTACCGCCATGTCTTCTTTGAGGTATGCTAATCCGGGCTTGTATGGAAAGTCATCCGAAAGGGAGTGCTTCCTGAGGAGGTTACTTCTGATATTCTTTTATTCTTGTATTTGTTTCAGTCATTTGACTGTGGCCATGCTGGAGCACCGCCTTTAGTCGAGCAAATTGACCCCAGGACTTATTCTTTGTAAGCCTAGTATTTATTCTATCGGTCTCGTCTCTTTGCCGAACCGCTACGTGACGGGGACGTAAACACACCCACGATGCTGGAGAGACAAACACAGGTATACAAACATATACATACATACATATATATATGTGTATATATATATATATATATATATATATATATATGTGTGTGTGTGTGTGTGTGCGTGTGTGTGTGTGTGTGTGTATGTATATATATATGTGTGTATATATATATATATATATATATATATATATATATATATATATATATATATATATATATACACATATGTGTGTATATATACATATATATATGGTAGACGGGTTTCTTTCAGTTTCCGTCTACCAAATCCACTCCCGAGGCTATAGTAGAAGACACTTGACCAAGGTATCACGCAGTGAGACTGAACTCGGAACCATGCGGTTAGGAAGCAAGCTTCTTACCACAAAGCCACCCCTGCGCCTATGTAAATTTTCGTATATTTAGTATATCTTTTTTTGTTTTGCTATTCTTAAGGTGCCTTTTGATAATCTTCTACTAGGATTCTTTATAGGATTACATTGACAGCAACTGATTTCTCTATTCAGTTCTGTGTTGTAATGGCTTCATGTAAACGCATGGTCAACCAACGAGAAACTGCCGTAGTTGAGCAGTGTCTCATGTAACAGTTAGCGCTGCGCTTCTCAAACTTCTTTTGTAACTACCACACGTTTTCTTTTACTAACATTTTGCCAGCGTCCCCTTGTTTAGGATTCAATGCCTCACCCCTATCCATTTTAATGCAAATACACGTAATATAAAACCAGAGTAATTAAATTCCTAGTGCGAGCTTGACGCGGGTGACTCCTTACTGCAGTACTACCTTACGATAAGTAATTACTACAAGCGTGAGTCGTGTGTGTGCGTGTGTGTGTGCGCGTGTGTGTGCGTGTGTGTGTGTGTGTGTGTGTGTGTGTGTGTGTGTGTGTGTGTGTGTGTGTGTGTACATATATATATATACACACACACACACACAGGGTGTTCAAGAAGTTTCTCCGCAATGGATTTTTTTTTTTCTCTAAGATGGCATTTCAAACCATGTGTAGAAGAGAAGAGTTAACTTATATATTGAAAATGAAGGCCGATACTTTCAACACGTCTTATAAAGTTTTTTTTTAAAGTCTTGTAAAGTCTAACATTTTCTTTTGCAGTCTTGATACCATCTTATAAATATTTATTTTGCAATAAAAAAAATACTAACTGCCGAGAGACGTTTTGAACACCCTATATATATATATATATATATATATATATGTGTGTGTGTGTGTGTGTGTGTGTGTGTGTGTGTGTGTGTGTGTGTGTGTGTGTGTGTGTGTGTGTGTATGTATATGTATATATATATATATATATATATATATATATATATATACATATACATACACACACACACACACACACATATATATATATATGTATATATATATATATATATATATATATATATATATATATATATATATATATATATATATATATATATATATACATGCACATACATATGTATATATATATGTAAATATACATATATATAATATAATACATATTATATAATATATATGCATACATATATATATATATATATATATATATATATATATATATATATACGTATGTATATATCTTACACTCACACATACACATTCTTTTTTATTTATTTACTTATTTACATTCCGAAGTATATTATTACTATTCTTAGGAAGGCGGCGCGCTGGCAGAGTCGTTAGTACGCCGGAGAATATGCTTAGCGGCATTTTATCCGTCTTTGTGTTCTGAGTTCAAATTCTATCGTGGTCGACATTACCTTTCATCCATTCGGGGTCGATAAAACAAGTACCGAGGTCGACTTTGCCTTTCAACCTTTCGGGGTCGATTAAATAAGTACCAGTTACGCACTGGGGGTCGATATAATCCATTTGTCTGTCCTTGTTTGTCCCCTCTGTGAGTAGCCCTTTGTGGGCAGTAAAGAAATAAGAAACGTTAGCATGCAGGGCGAAATGCTTATCGGTGTCTCGTCTGTCTTAATGTTCTGAGTTCAAATTCCGCCGAGGTCGACTTTGTCTTTGATCCTTTCGGGGTCGATAAATTAAGTACCGGTTGCGTACTGGCGTCAATCTAATCGACTGGCCCTCTCCACAAAAATTTCGGGCCTTGTGCCTAGAGTAGAAACGAATCGCTAGCTCGCTGGACGAAATGCTTTGAGGCATTTCGCCCGTCGCTATGTTCTGAGTTCAGATTCCGCCGAAGTCGACTTTGCCTTTCATCCCTTCGGGGTTGATAAATTAAATACCAGTGAAACACTGGGTTAATGTGATCGACTTATCCCACCTCCACCAAATTGCAGGCCTTGTGTCTTTAGGGGAAAGGATTATATAAGGCACACACGCAAATACACGCCTCATCGTGTTTTGTGTGTATTTGTGTGTGTGTGTGTGTGTGTGAGTGTGTGTGTGTGTGTGTGTGTGTGTGTGTATCTTTTACTTGTATCACTCACTGTATTGCGGCCATGCTGGATCACCGCATAAGAATTTAACCGAACAAACGATGTAGGTACTTAACGATTTTAAAGTCTATTACCTATTCTATAGTCCTTCTATTTACCGAACCGTTATGTTACTAGGATGTAAACAAACCAGCACCAGTTGTCAAGCAGTGGTGGAGGGCCAACACAAAGATATAGACAGACACACACACACACACGACGTATTTGTTTCAGTCTTCTGTCTACCAAATCCACTAACAAGGCTTTGATCAGCGCGAGGTAACTGTAGAAGACACTTACCCAAGGCGCCACCGATAAGGACCATTCAGGTGTTTTACTAATTGAATTACCTGTCTCTGAATTATCATATAGGTGACTGAGTATTTGTAACGCACGTGTACCCTTAACATAATTCCCAACCAGAATCAGCGTGACACTGTGTATGATAAAGGCGTACCTTTTGAATTCTTGGTACAATCCACACGAAGCCATTTTTCATACTGTTTTCGCTAACCCAATTTTATTCGCGAACTATGGTTCATCAGCTGAATTCGCCATCGTCTTAAGGTTAAACTTAGTTCAGTCCAAGTAAATTCATTCTGTATCATTGTTAGTGATCTAGTTCTAATTCCGAGCCATCCAGAGACGAGTTCTCTCTTCGCTCAGCAACTTTCAGATAGATAACATTGCCCTCTTTCTCTCCCTTAGACACCAGACTCATCATCGAAGGCAAACTTTGTGAGTCTTTGTGTCTGTTCTGTTTCACATTAACTTAACAGTAAGGTTTCTCCAATTACAACGACAAGGGAATCTGTAACAGCCTAGCATATCGTATTTAATCCAATTCGTCGCAGTTGTGGTGAACTCCGTAACGGTTAAATCAAAGTTATGATAAGTATGAACTATCTATTTTGTCAATTTATTGCAAGTATTCTGAAATTACCAGTTATGTAACTTGCAGTCTTTCGCAACGTATCTTCACACTCTGGCTCCGCCAGACTTCGCGCAAACTATAATTATACCAATATCAATTACACACACACACACACACACACACACACACAAGCAAACAAACAAACAAGCAAACTCACACAAGCAAACACATAGATGAAGCGAAAATAAAATTTAAAAGTTCATTTAAAAAATCGGGATGTGCTGGGTTCGATTCTGTTGCGTAACATCTTTTGCACGTGTTTCTTACCATGTAACAGGGTCCAAGAGAACGAACTATAATGACTTGAAGAAACTCGGTAGTTGTGATTACCAGAGTAATCAGTAGACAAAAACACCCTCCAAAGGATTGCAGAACACAAATCGAGAGAGTCAACTCCAAATATGATTAGGCAATAGTAATCTGTTGGCAATGTCGGTTGGAATTAAATTAGTGTTTAAAGCCAACAGGTGAAAATAAAAAAAAAGCTTCAGTATGATTAGACCTCGTCGGCGAAGCATTCTGGACGTCATCTCTGACAGCTGTTTCGATTCAAGACTTTAGAAATTAATTAGCATAATGAAAAACATACCAAAGCTGAATCTCATCGGAGTTGGCTAACGATATACCATTATATTTCCATGTTCCACTGTGATGAGTATACGGCTCCAAACCATTGATGACCAATTTTATAATTAATGAGTAATTACTAATTTAATTATTTCTATTTTCTTTTTTATCCCTAAAATATATCTATAAACCCCGGTTTATCCAGTTACCTTTACTGTTTTTCTGCATCTCTCAGTCTCTCTCTCTTTCTCTCTCTCTCTCACTATATATATATATATATATATATATATATATATATATATATGAACAACTTCTAAAAAAACCTTGAAGTAATTGAGCCACACCAAGGGTGGGTGGGGGGTTAAACTTAGGAATTACTTGTCAATTCTTAAGCTTTGGTAAATTCTGAGAGTCAGTCCCTGTTGGCCCTCCAGGCAGGTGCCTCATTTGGGACACCACAGTCTGCGACTTCTTTACTCCCTCCCACATCCTGGATATTGCAGTTAATGGGAAGTTTCACTGCTTCCGTAGCCGAACAGAACAAAACCTGATAGTGAACTGTCTCTTCCAACCTGTGTCGTTTGGGACCTTTGGAGGGACTGGGTCACTACCACGAAGTTCTTGTCCACGATGGCAGCTCGCCTCACCGAGGCATCAGATGATGCCCGCGAGGGCGCTTGGTTTTCCCAACGCCTAAGCCCCACGATTGCCCGCGGCAATGCTGCTAGCATGCTGGTTTGCTTCAGTAAGTTCCGTTAAAACTTGTGATGTGCAACTAGTTGCTTTGATTTAAAAAAAAAAAAAAATTCTCCACATATGGTTTCAATACAGTTTTAATAGAAAGATTTGGAAGAATTAGATGAAAGTTCTCTGGTAATTTTCTTTCATATAAATATAAATATATATATATAATTTTAATACGGAGCAAATAATTCAGGAGAAAATATTTGCGAAGAGTTTTGACTGTTATTTCCAGCAAGTAAACATACTTAGTATGTCCTTTGATTAAGTTTATATATATCCTTTTATACATACTTACAAAAATACACACACACACATACATTATGCATCGGTTTATACATATGTGTATGTTTATACACACGTACAGCAACACCGCACACATGCCTTATTAGGTATTTATTAAAAATGACTATCTATCTATAATATACATATCTACATACATATATCCACACACACACACACACACTAGTATATATATATATATATATATATATACATACATACATACATAGAAACGTATACACGCATACATATTTACGCGTGCATAATATATATATATACATACAGTTATACCATCTATACGCACGCAAAAGAACATGAAGATATAGATAAACATCTTACTCGACAGACCCAAGATGTACACACCCATGCCCGTCCCCGTTTATAAATGTGTATATATGATATAAACGTGGGAGGGGGGAAACCGGAAGAGATAAAGAGGGAGGAAACGGAAAGAGGGGGAAGATATAAAAGTAGAAGAAAGATGGGTGAAGAGGAAAGAAAGAGAAATGTAGATAGATAGATAGATAGATAGATAGAGAAAGAGAGTGAGAACATCGTATAAGGATGTATATCGCTGTTATTTAACCCTTGGTCTCTTCCTATCGAACGGCCATATGGTGAGAAGTGTCCCACCGTGAGCACCTAGGCTTTTTAAATCGTACAATCCTAATGCAGTCACGGGTAAACTGCGACCCACGTGATTTTCTGAATGGTATGCCTTATGAAAAATTACCTGGAATTTTTTTAGAAGATGTTCATTCCATGCCTTATGCGGCCCACTTCTAATGTGTCTGATGTCTCCACTCACGCTGCAAAGCAGTAGGGTGTGATTTAAGACTGTTATTTCTAGCAGAGATTTCTTTCGTTGAAATATTTTATGCTGCGTGCATGTGTATGCGATATATCTTCGTATGTGTGCGTCTGTGTGTGTGTGTATGTGTGTGTGTGTGTTGTTGTGTGTATGCATACCTAGCATCGACATGTGTATATGTATCTACGAATGAATATATGTGTTACATAGACATACACACAAACTCACATACACACACTCGTATACATAGCTATATGTGCTTGTATAAATGGGTATATAAATGCATATACAATATTCACGCTTTTATACACACACTCACATACACAGACCAGTAATCTCTGAAGAGCACGCGGTATCACTTAACTGTGCTATTATCTAACATCCGGTTTTTACCCAGTGCGAAACCGATGACTGGTAATATTGGCTGTAATGGATCTATAATACCGTGTGGATACATACATACACACACACACACACGCACATATGCATATATACATATACAAGGGTGGGGAGAGAGAAATACACATGCATAAATGTATCTGTGCGTTCGTGTGTACCAGATATAAACACTCGTATATATAATACAATATACGTATGTATATGCACACACACTTATACACAGACATACACACACGTGTTTGTATGTGTGTTTATGTGGGTAGACGTATGTTCATATATCTACTACTTCATTGTTAGGGTCCTGGTTTTCTTCCCTTTTTTGACGAATGGGATGTTGGGGCAGACAGCCAGATAGACAGACAAACGGACAGACAGACAAGCAGACAGACAGAGTCAGACAGCTAGCTAGCTAGATGGATGGATGGATGGATAGATAGACAGACAAACAGATAGATAGACAGATAGATAGATAGATAGATAGATAGATAGATAGATAGATAGATAGATAGATAGATTTCTTTATTGGCCACACAGAGTAATAGAAGGGGACAAAATACAAAGTAGAGCTTTTCTTTTGGGGAGGAAAAAAATGTAGGATAGCATTTCGATCAAAAATGATCGTAGAGATAAAAAAAGGGCCGATCAATAGGGATCGTGTATCACGGAAATATCATAATGTAAAAAGGGGAAACAGATTAGGTTTATCCGTGGAAAGAAAAGCCTACGGAAAAGACCATGGTAACGTTGGGCAATAATGGCATGCAAAAAACAAAACAAAAAAAAAACACATTGCAGTAAGTGACTCTCTTTTTCTCCTTTCTTTATTGGTTCATAGGATTATGCTCAAGCTGGCCCCGTCATTCACACGTGCCATCCTTGCTACGTTCACCCATCGTTTTTTCTTGAAACATTCACTAGACAAAATTTCCCTCTCTACTTTCACTTTCCTATTCGAGTGATACTTGAAGAAGTTGATGAGAGATTGCCCAGAGAGGCAAGTCTTTGTCTCTAGATCTTTCAGACGCGTCCACCATACATATTCTTTCGCCATAGCCACAAGTACGATGAAAATGGCTCTTCCTTCCTATTTCAAGGAAGGAGGCGCGACAATATTCACGATAGACTCGGCTGATAGACCGACTCGTCCCACACGCGATAGCAGTTGTTCGACGTAGGCCCCCACAGGTCGGAAATGGTGGGACACTGTACGAGTGCGTGCAGAACGGTTTCGTCGCTCTGACCGCATCTCAGGCAGGTCGGCCTCGTGTTTCTCGAGCCACGCCTGTAGAGCCTATCCCGAACGGATAGCGCTTCTCGATAGCACTGTCAGGCCAGGGATCTCTGGAAGTTGTCCATAGATCCCGGCCAGATAAATAGATAGATAGATAGATAGATGGGTGGAGGAACGGATGGATGGATGGAAAGAAAGACGGACAGATAGACAGACAGACAGACAGACAGACAAACATACATACATACAGACAGACAGATAGATTGCTAGATAAATAGATAGATAAGTAAATAGATAAACATAAACAGACAAAAAAGTATATACATAGATAGAAGAAGGCGGATTTAGCTACTATTTCTAGCAAGTCTAAACGACGACAGGGAAGGCGCCTCGCTCTCTCGCTACCTGTGTCTGTTGTTTACTGCCATTCCGATAAGTTTAGGGAACTAAAATTTGAGGGGAAAATAACAAGGTTTTTAGAAAATAAAATTTCCGAAAGTAATCATAACAATGCCTCTCACGTGGTAGCTCAAACGGCAAGAAATAGCAGCTAAATCTTGTCTATCTTACACCCTAATATAGTAAAAGAAAAACTTATATAATATTATGTGTGTGTGTATGTATGTATATGTATATATCTTTTACTTGTATCAGTCACTCAACTGCGGTCATGCTGGAGCACCACCGTGAAGGATTTAGTTAAACAAATCGACCCCGGTACTTTTGTTTTTTTTTTAACCTGTTACTTATTCTATTGCTCTCTCCTTGCCGAACCGCTACGTTACGGGGATGTAAACACTCCTTGTGTTTGTTGTTTACTGTCATAATGATAAGTTTAGGGGGCAAGAATTGGGGGGGGGGGAATAACACAATTTAGAAAAATTAAAATTTACGTAAGTAACAATAACAAAGCGTTCTAACGTGGTAATTCGAACGGCGAGAAATAGCAGCTAAATCTTTTCTAATTCACATCCTAAATTAGTAAAAGAAAGTGTTATATAATAACAGATTAAGATGTCTGTACAGAAGGAATGCTCATAGCTGGAATGGTTTGGTATTTCGGATTATAAGACGTCTTCAGGATCTGCGATGATCACCTGCGATTCTACAACGAAAACACTTAACAGCACATATATTTGTATATTTGTATATATGCACGTTTGTGCATATATTTATACGTTTTTTATACGCACATATACATACAATCATATATATATATATATATATATATATATATATATATATATATATATATATATATATATATATATATATATATATATATATATATATATATATATATATATATATATATATATATATATATATATATATATATATATATATATATATATATATATTATACAGGAGTAGCTATGTGGTGAGTAGTTTGCTTCCCAACTACACGGTTCCGGGTTCAGTCCCACTCCGTGGTACCTTAGGCAAGTGTCTTTGGTCTCGGGTCGACCAAAGTCTTGTGAGTGGATTTGGTAGACGGAAGCTGAAAGAAGCCCGTCGTATATATGTGTGTGTGTGTGTGTGTGTGTGTGTGTGTGTGTGTGTATGTGCGTTTGCCACCCACCCCCATCGCTTGACAACCAATGCTGGTGTGTTTACATCCCTATAACTTAGTAGTTCGGCAAAACAGCACGATAGAATAAGTACTGGGCTTAAAAAGAATAAGTTCTGGAGTCGATTTGTTCGACTAAAGGCGGTGCTCCAGCATGTCCGCAGTCAAATGACTGAAACAAATAAAATAATAAAAGACTACATCTATCTATCTATCTATCTATCTATCTATATATCTATATATATATATATATATATATATTGGAATTATTTATTCACCATTACACGTGTTTCATTTGCTGATAGAAATCACAAAATTGTACACATGTATTAGAAAACGCGTAAGATTTCTCCGATTAGAAATTCTTCAGACAAAGAATAAAAATAATACAAAATTTATACTTAAATGAAGCGTTTCTAACTAATTAGTAATCAGGAATCCTTCAGATACTAAAAGGGGAGAAAAACATATGCAGTAATGTAGAAAAGACATGTTTCGATAGCAATACTCGGCAGAAAATATTTTCCAGTATTTTGAACTTTTAAGCAGACCTCACGCAAATTTAACATCAACATACGGAATTGGAATACTGAAAGAAGCAGATGTGCTTCGAGAGAACACAGCTGTGTAGATGTTCAATGTTCCTTATCTATATAAATTGTCTTGGAATATACACTTAGTAACCTGTTTATAATCCAGTGAAGCGAACGCAGGCTTTACCCATCGGATGGAACACATTGGGATTGTTTGCCTTCGATAATAGTCCCAGGTTGTTCCATATCGTTCGATTTGGCTAGCCATAACTTGGATTTTATTAGAATGCTTGAACGGTACCTACCTGGATCTATATAGCCCTATCTAGTCATATGTGAGTGTGAGTGTGTATATATATATATATATATATATATATATATATATATATATACAGCTGTGTTGAACTGGTTAACTTAAACTATCACTGACAGACGGAGAGACAAACGGACAGACTGGTAAATTAGAAAGATAGAGGGAGAGGAGCAAGAGAGAGAATGGGGGGGGGGAGATAGAGAGAACGAGGGAGTAGCGGGGATAAGTAGAAGGAGGAAAGGAAAGTATAGGAGAAGGAGGGGAAAAGTGAGAGGCACAGAGACAGCGAGAAAAGGTGATAGAAAGGTAGACAGAGAGAAAGAAAGAGGGAAAGAGAAAGAGAGTGAGGGAGAGAAGAATTGCGAGAAAGACTGATAGAGATAAAGTGATGGAAAGGATGTGATAGATGAAAAGAAAGAGAGAGAGAGAGAGTGGTGGGAAAACGAGGTTAGTAAGAGAGGAGAGAAAGATAGAAAAATGATAGAAAGAGTGAGAGAGAAAGAAAGGGGAAAGGCAGAGCTAAAGTTTGAGAGAGAGGAGAGGTAGATAGAAAGAAAGATGAAGGGTGATAGAGAGAGATACAAAGAGATATCTAGAAGAGAGAGAAAGAGAGTGGGGGAGAACGATAGAAAGACAGAGAGTGCGAGAAAGTTAGCGAAAAAGGTAGAGCTAAAATGTGAAATAGGGAGAGATAGAAAGAAGAGAAAAAGATGATAGAAAGAAAAAGAGAGAAAGAGAACGAGAAGGATAGCGAGAATGATAGCGATTGAAAGAAAGAAGGAAAGCAAGAAGGTGAAATAGAGGAAGCGAAGAAGAGTGATAGAGCGAGAGAGAGTCTTCCCTCGTGTGTGAATCCCCCCCCCCCGCTTTCTCTCCTACTATCGGTGTTAACCTTGGGGAAAGATGAACTATGAAGAGGAGTCCATTTGTGTCCTGTTTATGGGTCACAGTTCTTATACTTGTGGGCGCCGTACTGGATAGCTTGCAGACTCTGAGTGGAGGTAAGTGTATATAATGATATATATATGCATACAGGTATATATGTATACGTAAAGGTGTGTTTAATATACACGCATTCGTCAGTAAATACACGCAACATGACGACGGCTTATGAAAGCTGCTTACAACATATTTACAGAAAAGAAAAGCAAGAAGCACAATACACAAACAAGTTAAAAATCATCATCATCGTCATTATAATCATTATAACCATCATTATAATCATCACCGTCGTCATAATCGTTTCGTCACGCTTTATTAGTTCTCTTTTCCCCCTTCCTTTTACTTCTTCTCCCTTCTTCAATCAGCTGAATCTTAAAATTCTTGTGCCGGAACCTTTTAAATGATATAATAATGAAAATAGTAATGATTTCTTTCAATTGCCACAGGGGCATAGATGAGGTTGGTGGTGGTGGTGGGGAATCACAAGGACAGTTTACAATTTGTTGGGGTTTACTTAAAAAAAACAAATGAGGGGAAAGAAAGGGATAATACGGTGAAATGAAATAAGAGTAGAAATATTTATTTCTTTATTGCCCACAGGAGGAGGGGTGCTAAACATAGAGGGGACAAACAATGATAGACAAATGGATTAAGTCGCTCAATGCGTAACTGGTACTTATTTAATCGACCCCGAAAGGATGAAAGGCAAAGTCGACCTCGGCGGATTTTGAACTCAGAATGTAACGGCAGTCGAAATAAATGTAGAGATATTACGGAAACCATGTGAACATGCATTCCTCCTGAAACAGGAGAGCGTCCAAATAGGGCCCGCCAAGGTACCCCCACAGATCCAGGATAACGCTGTCCGTCGAGGACACGAGACCCTAACCCAGTTGTTGTTCTTTAAGGTGCATGCTTAGAGGAGGTCCAGTCACCCTAACTATTTCACACATTCACTGATAATAATGATTATAAATAATTAATATTCTTTATTTATTTATAATTAAATTAATAAATCTTTCTTTCTTTTTGTACTATTTAAAAAAAATATTATTATTTTATTTGTTCAAAAGTAAAAACAACCGACATAAAATTAAAAAAATAACGAAAATGACTTTTATTAAGAAAAAATAAATAATCAGCGTAAGCACCAAATTAACCTGAACGAAATTAGATTAAACTATTACTACTACTACTACTTAGTAGGCCTTGATATTTTTATAAGGGGTGGGGTAAAGAAATCCAGTCGCTTAGGTAGGCACTGCTATTTCCCTCGTAATTTAATTAGTACATATGTAATTACAAGGGAAGAAGACGGAATGTATGGTAATGGTGGTGGTGGTGGTGTTTAATTAATAATCTTTTATTTGTTATTTGTTTCAGTCATTTGACTGCGGCCATGCTGGGGCACCGTCTTGAAGAAGTTTAGTCAAACGAATCGAACCCCAGTTGTTTATTATTTGAATCTAAGTTTGGTCCTTACTCTATCGGTATCCTTTTGCCGAACCGCTAAGTTACGGGGATGTAAACACATCAAAACCAATTGCCAAGCAGCGGAGTGGAGGGGGAACAAACACAGACACAAACACACACACACACACACACATAGCTATACACGACGGGTTTCTTTCAGTTTCCGTCAATCAAATCCACTCTCAAGGCTTTGGTCGGTCTGAGGCTACAGTTGATGACACTTGACCTAAGTGCCACGCAGTGGGACTGAACCCGGAACCATGTGGTTGGGAAGCAAACTTTTTACAACTCACGCATGTGATAACAATTCTTTCTAACTGGTACAAGGCCGGCAATTTTAGGGGTGGAGTACTTAGTCGGTACCATGACCACAGCACATGACTGGGATTTCATTTCTAACGAAACCTTCCCCATTCAAAAATGATGAGAGGCAAAGTTGATCTCGGTGGTATTTGAACTCAGAACGTATAGAGCCATAGCAAATACCACAAGGCATTGCGTTCGTCGCTCTGACATAGGCAAGGGCTACCATTTTTTAGATGTGGCCCGCATGTGACATGGTCGCACTACTAAAATAACTTAAGGTATTTGAATTATTTTAGTAACAACCAGAGAGTCCCATGGCCCGCACTTTGCCCATCATTGCGCTAATGGTTGCGCCAGTGCTCGGCCCTCAGCTGTTTCTGATTTTGGCTAAAAGCCGCCAATTTAAAGGCGAGTGGGGGGGGGGCTTTAGTCTATTTAATCGAATTGAGTACTCGACTAGTTAGTATTTTATACTATCGATCCGGAGAGGGTGAAAGGCAAAGTTGACCTCGGCCGGATTGATTCAGATATCGTTACAAGGCTAGAAATTTTGGAGAGGAACGTGGTGCGAGTGGGTTAATCTGATTCATAATTAATTAATTAATTAACTAATTAAAAATGATGAAACGAAAACCATAAAGGAAACGCACTCAGACGAACTGTGATTTAGTATACTATATTGTAATAATTACTGCATCCAATTCTTATTCTTATTAACACTAGCAGTTGTTACCTCATAGCCACCACCACTATTACTACTACTACTATATAAAGAAGTCAATGTATGTTTATATAATGCTTGTCATATGTCTATATATATAATCGGCCTTTCTATGTATACTGTTTACATGTACGAGTAAATACTCTTGTATCTTAGGTATGTATGTATGTATCGATCGATCGATCTATCTATCTATCTATCTATCTATCTATCTATCTATCTATCTATCTATCTCGCTAGCTAGTGGGCTGTGTGTCTGTCTGGATTGTGTATACATTTCAGTGTGTGTGTGTGTGTGTGTGTTCGTCTTTGCACCTTCACTTCTTTACAACGCGTGTTGTTTTGTTTACATCCCCACCCCACCCCACCCTTGCAACGTAGCAGTTCAGACCAGAGAGGCCGTCAGAATAAGTACTGCGGTTGATTTGTTTACTTATACAAGACAATGCCCCAGCATGGCCGCATTGCGCTCTTTGAAAGAAGTACTAATATACAGGATTGTATATTCTTCATAGGTTTATAAGTATTAAGAAACAGGGTTATATACATGTATATGTATGTAGCTATTACATGAAAGTATAGGTGTGTATAACCTATATAGTGTTTGTATGTATAAAGCGTTTGCTTGGAAATATATGTTGTCTTTACATAAATGTTTCTGTTTATATTGTGTGTGCGTGTATGTATTCACATACACACACACACACACACACACACACGTGTATATATGAATTATGTGTTTGTATGTATGCCAACAGTGATTATACATAGGTTTATCTATACAATGTTTATGCGTATAGCGTTTACATATACTTAAAATTATATATATAGGTTAAAATAGCCTCAGTATGGCATAAAAATATCCAATGAATTACTGGTTCATATGCTATTATTTAAATACATATATATATATATATATATACATATATATATATATGTGTGTGTGTGTGTATGTATGTATATGCTTGTAGAGTTTGTATGTGTATAATGCTTATATGTCTATATTTTGTTTATATATGTGTGTGTATTGTTTATGCATATGTGTGTGTTTAAATGTATATAGAATGTATCTATATATGTGTATGTAATTTATATTTAAATATATATGTGTGCATATTGTTCCTATATATGTTGGTGTCTGTAATGTATACATGTGTGTGTGTTTACATAAAGTGTACATACACAAGCACTTATATATTGATACATATGTACATAGGTATATGTGCATATATCATCTATATTTGTATGTGCATCTTTTATATATTCAATAATGTTTATGTACATATGTATCCTTATCATGTGTGTGTAAATATCTAATAAACATGCATTTAATTTGTTTAAGCATAAACAGAAGTCTAACTGCAACTCGGTGCTAGAGCTGCACCTTATCCTTTGTTAGAAATGTCTGTTGTTATTGACCAAAGTTGGCATGTGGTCCGAATAGTTAAATCAAATTAACGTGTAAAAGAGACAATATGCCTGAAGTCTACATTCATTGATAAGACAAAGCCACTCAGCATGGTTCATATGGTTTGTAATCATGAATCTGTTCTGCTGGCCATAAGATATTCAACCAGCTTGAGAAGTTACAAAAGATATGTCTACTGGTGATGGCAGTTAGAAAATATTTCAGACTTTGTATTGAGGTATAACATGCTATTTCAATATCTGGAATATTTCAGATAAATAAAGCCTTCAGTTACCTAACCATTGGTTCCCTCAGCCATAGTCTAAGCTGTTCTAAGGTACTCTTGGTTCCTGAGGCTCCAGATAAATCAAGATTTTCCCTTCTCCTAGACTTAAAGAGGTTCATTTTGTTAGTTGTAAGCCCTCTATATTTCTTTTTGATATTACCAAGTAGTGAAATTGATGTTTCGTATATAATACTCCTTTGCAAAGACCATGGCCTAGCTCAGTGGAAATTCATGCTTCATACATAATACTCCTTTGGAAAGATATGGCCTTTGGGGGTCCATATAAGATTTTGTTATCAAAATTTATGTGCAATAAAATTGGTTATTCTTTTACTATACACAAAATATTTATACAATTTTTTTAATACTATTCCTAAGAATATTCAGTTATAAAAAATATTGTAGGATTTTATTTAGGCACCGAATGGCTATGGGGGTCCAGTAGAGTAAAATAGGAATCAAAAGGGTCCATAGGCAAAAAATGTTTGAGAACCACTCTTTGATTATAAGAGGACAAATAAACTGATTTTGACTGTTGCACATTGGCTGTTAGAGTGATAGCTGTGTAGATGCAAGATGTTGTTTGTGATTTATAATACTTAAGGTCATACTATCTATGCAAGAATAACTAGCCTTTATGTTTTGTCTGTTAAGGAATATATTATATTTGTTGGTGAAAAGTGGTACCTTTCAAAGGATAGTAAATTCTTAGCTACATTTAAGGTGATGTCTAAGCTGGAAGTGGAGGGGTAAACTAAATTACTTAACACTTCTTAACTCTTGTCTGATCTAGGCCTGTAGGGAACGGCTTTTCTGTAAACTTACTTCTCACTGAAACCACTCCTGTCTAGCACCTGATTATAATATGGGGCTGTTTTACCAACACTTTCCCTGCCTAAGGATGGGCTGGTAACTTTCCTATTTATACCAGCGACTAGGTTTCTAACTATAGTTGATAAGTGTTGGGGGGGGGGGGTAACATTGGAATATTTGTGAATGTATATACAGTTCCTCATTTGGCTTCTTGTAGGAATAATGCTTATCTATCTTAAGTTCAAATGAAATATCTATATAGTTACAATAAGGTTGGTGCTATTTGTTCCAACTGTGACCATTTCAATGATTTGTGACTACTAGTTAAGAAGTTTGGTTCCCAACCTTGTAAATTATAGGTTCATTTCCACTGTGGGGCACCTTAGGCAAATGTCTTCTATAACCCTGTACAGATTAAAGCTTTGTGAGTGGATTAAATAGAAGGAAACTGAAAGAAGCCTGTCATATATTTGTACATGTATGTGTGTATGTGTCACAGTATCAACCAAACTATCGGATGTTTTACATCACTAGTCACAATGCGATCCACATTGTTTTAGCTTTTGAATGATGGATCAGAATGTCAGTTCATCATAGGATGTACCTTTTTTTGCAGCTGAATGGACTGGAACAATGCGAAATGAAGTATCTTGCTCAAGAACACAATATGCAACCAGTCTGAGAATTGAAACCATGGTCTCACATCATGATCATGAGTGCAACACTGCTAACCACAAAGCCATATGCCATCACACACACACTCACACACACACACACACAGGTGCAGCCTTGGCTGTGTAGTAAGAAGCTTGTTTCCTAATCAAATGGTTCCAGGTTCATTCCCAGTGCATGGCATCTTGGGCAAGTGTCTTTTACTATAACCTTGGCCAACCAAAACCTTGTGAGTAGGTTTGGTATATGGAAACTGAAAGAAGCCTGTCATATATATATGTGTGTGTGTGTTTGTACCCCCCCCCCCATCACCACTTGACAACCTGTGTTGGTGTGTTAATGTCCCTGTTACTTAGCAGTTCAGCAAAAGAGACCATTAGAATAAGTACACGGCTTAAGAAATAAGTCCTGGGGTCAATTTGTTCAACTAGAAACCTTCAGGGTGGTGCTCCAGCATGGCCACAGTCAAATGACTGAAACAAGTAAAAAAATGTGTGTGTGTGTGTGTGTGTGTGTGTGTGTATCTCTGTCCTCAACTTGACATCACACCATACTTATAACTGGCATCGCCTTTATACAAATAGTGCCAGTTTTGTCCCATCTTCCCATCTCCAGCTATGGAGAAATATTGGTTTGAAAGTTTGGCACAAAGCCAGCAAAGTTGGGGAGGAGATAAGCCAATTATCTCAACCCTGGTTTTTAACTGGTACTTATTTTGTTGATCCTGGGAGGAAGAAAAGTAAAGTTGACCTCGGTGGAATTTGAACTTAGAACCAGGCACATACTGTCAATAATTACTCAGGGTAGGCTGTTGGTGACATTTATGTAGTAAAGCACTAACACACGACTGAGTTGGAGGCAGATTTATTTCTGCCTCTATAGCGCATAAAGAAAACATTGTTGGAATGTATGCAGCACATGTGCTACAGAAGTACTAAGTTTGGCTTAAATGCTGAGATCGAAAAGCAGAGGCAAATTATGCCTACCTAATCTACAAAAAAAAATATATTTTGTGTTTTATGCATAGTAATCAGAGTAACCTTCATAATTTTATTGAACTAGGTCCATATTTTGCCATAAAAGGAAAATGTTGCTATCAATCTGTTTTATTCAATGTAGGCATTGCCTACCTTGGCTACCTAGGTGGCATGTCCCTGCTTAGAACGTAACGATGGAAGAAATGCTGGTTAGCGTTTTTACCGGCATGCTAACAATTCTGCCAGCTCACTGCCTTAGCCATGGAGAAATATTACCTTGGAATCAGATGAAGGTTGGTGACAGGGAGGGCATCCAAGTGCAGAAAATCTGCCTCAACAAATTTCATCTGACCCATCACATTAAAAATAGTGATGAAGCACTCCTGTCATTAAAAAGATGGTAGTGTGTAATTTGAGGGAGTATTAGCTGCTATTTCAAGCAGATTGAATGACTTCTGAACATGGCTTTCTCTTTATGTTTAGTGTCCTAGGTTAGGCCATATTAAGCAAAACTATGATCACAGTAGATCTAGCCATGACCACCATGTCTTTTTTTCTTTTGTTTTAGTTGTGCTATAACCATGTCAACATTATCCTGTTATTTAAGGTCCCAGGGAAGCAATGGAAAGCATACTGTTAATTGACACAGGGGGAACTAGACAAAGGAAATGGCAGGCAGGCAGACAGACAGACAGGGAGATAGACAGGCACCACACAGACCTTCATTTCATATGTTGTTTGACGGTACTGTTACTGTTGTTCTGCAGTTATCTCCTCTTTGCTGTGAATTTGTTTACTCATGCATTTATGTATATATATATATATATATATATATATATATATATATGTATTATATATATATATATATATATATATATGTGTTCACACATGTATACACATACATGTATGCATCCACACACACACACACAGAGGCATACATCAATTCCCCTCTCTTTGCCCGCACACCACCTTCCATTTAGTTTACATTTCTCATTTTATGAAACGCTGTATTAAATAACAACCGAGGTAGTAGCTTTCGAAGCATACCCCAGAGTTTTAGCCGAGTCTGTTACCTCCTCCTGTAACCAAGCTTACAGTCAGAGATCATGTATTACTTACAGCTAGAGATAATATATATATATATATATATATATATATATATATATATATATATATATATATACATACTTTTATTCTTTTATTTGTTTCAGTTATTTGACTGTGGCCATGCTGGAGCACCCCCTTTAGTCGAACAAATTGACCCCCAGGACTTATTCTTTGTAAGCGAAGCCTAGTACTTATTCTGTCGGCCACTTTTGTCAAACTGTTAAAAGTTACAGGGATATGAACACACCAGCATTGGTTGTCAAGCGATGGGAGGGGGACAAAAACACATACAAACACATACTCTACTCACACACTTATATACATATATGTGTATGTGTGTATATATATATATATATATGTGTGTGTGTGTGTGTATATATATATATATATATATATATGCAACAGGCTTCTTTCAGTTTCCATCTACCAAATCCACTCACAAGGCTTTGGTTGGCCCGAAGAAGCTACTTGCCCAAGGAGCCACGCAGTGGGACTGAACCCAGAACCATGTGGCTGGTAAGCAAGCTACTTACCACACAGCTGCTCCTGACACACAGTATTGTTCTGTATGCATGTAGATGATAACATGTACTGATGAATGTGATAGGGAGGGTACACCAACCTCAGTACGCAACTGTTAGTTATTTCTTGAACCTCGAAAGGATGAAAGACTAAGTTGACCTCGACAGAATTTGAACACAATGTAATGATTCTCTAAGCTCACTGCCTTCATCAATATCTAATAATATTGCTCAATATTTTTGCTGTATCTAGGGCAGCGAGCTGGCAGAATCATTTACATGCCAGATGAAATGCTTAGCGGTATTTCGTCTGCTGTTACATTCTGAGTTCAAATTCTTTCAGGGTCGATTAGATAAGTACCAGTTACACACTGGGGTCAATGTAAACGACTTAATCCCCTTGTCTGTCCTTGTTTGTCCCTTCTATGTTTAACCCCTTCTGGGCAATAAAGAAATAAATATTTTTGCTGTATTACCCCAATCCTGATATAAGTCGACTTGGGTGTAAAGGATTTTTGTCCTGGTATCTTAGACATTTCTGTTTAGTAAGCTCTATATAATTTGTTGTATAATTAAGTTGCTGTCATGTTTTAAACATAAAAATGTCCAAATCAGATCCTGTCACACTGTCCATCCCATGCCAGCATGGAACATGTATTGTAAACACGGATTTATTTATATTATAAGGGCATTACTATACATGAATGCCTCACACCAAGAGGGACTCTAAGGTCAAGCTACCATAATAAACACATTTATTTATATATATATATATATATATATATATATATATATATATATATGTTATATAATGTGTTATATATGTATTATATATATGATAACTAGAGTGTAAGATGGTCTGATTGATGGAACAACCTGCTTGTAGAATTAATGTGCATGTAGCTGACCACTCCACAGACACGTGTACCCTTAACGTTGTACTCAGGGAGATGATTCAGTGTGACACACAATGTGACAAGGCTGGCCCTTTGAAATGCAGGTACTACTTATTTTTGTCTGCTGACTGGACTGGTGCAATGTGAAATAAAGTGTCTTGCTCAAGGACACAATGCGAGGCTAGGAATTGAACTCATGACCTTATGATCATGAGCTGAATACCCTAACCACTAAACTACACGCCTTCGCTAAAGTATATATTGTGCACTTTATTGTGTTTTGTTCTGCTCAAGATTCTCTCATTGGTGGAAAAGATTGTCTTACATGAAACCGAGTCCATGTGCAAAAGAAAGTCTGGAGACTGCTGGTCAAATGCATCCCTTGGCTACTGTGTTCTCCTCTTCTCACTTCACCTGGTTCTCTAATCACTCCTACAGCAACCTTCACTTAACATACATACATCTACCCCCACCTGTTCCTCTTATCATCCCTAAACCTCTCCTCTCACCACACATACCACCTACCCCCACCAGATCTTCATTCAGTCATCTTGCTCATGTTCTTGCTTTAGTTATCAACTTGGATCATTTAACCTAAAACCATCAAGTTTTGATTATATCGACCCCTTTATTTACCTGACTGACACTTTTGTTTTCCATGCTGGCACTGTGCTATAGTTGAAGAAAGCCAGACTTTAATCCGTCATCTTATTAAACACCAGTACTTGGTCCTTGGGTAACTTCAGCAGAGTTCACTCTGTTGCAAGCTTTTAGGCCAGCATTCTAATTTCAGGAGCACACTTCCCCCATCAGTTTCTCTTTGTAGTGTTGGCTTCAAGTACTAGACCATGCAGAGACCCCAAATTTCATTTCCGCGACCAGCTCAAGGTCACTCAGCTCTTCTATGCCACCCTTGGCCTGATCAAGCACTTCAGGCACCGGCACACTTTACACCCGTTAAGATGAAGATGCTCAATCACTTACTACAGATTAACTATTCAGATACGAGTTAATGCTGATGACAATCCATGGCAACCTCAGAA
>NC_142939.1:63228386-63235886 GCF_046866305.1 Octopus bimaculoides
AAAGAGCATGGGTATGCAAAGCTGGAAATGGTTTCCATTTATGCGATGTCATTTTTCATATGTGATGTAGAGGTGTTGCAAAATTTGACTTGCGCATATTAATTTCCATTGTGTCCTTTATATTGTATTAAAATTTCATGCACTTATATATATATATATCTATATATATATATATATATATATATATATGTGCATGTATGTGTGTGTGATAGTATGTGTATTATATATGTATTGTGTATGTATAGCTAACTATATATCTATTTGTGTATGTTTGTGCATGTGTGTGTGAATGTGTGTGTTTGCCAAAAATGGAATGTATTGTGTGAAATATTTGTCTTCCATCGTGTCTGTGAGGGCAGCAATAACATCAAATAAGAAGTGACTCAGATAATGGGAAACTGTCTAACCCATGCCAGCAGACATTGAAAGCAATGATGATGATGATCGCTACAGACGTTATTGTTGCATTAATATTCCCCCACCACTACCTGTACTACTACTACTACTACTACTACTAATAATAATAATAATAATTAAAGTAATAATACTGCTACTGTTGCTTTGAGCACTGACCGCCAACACTAATACAACTTAAGTTACCAACTGCTGCTGCTGCTGCTACCATCTCCAAGCCTACAGCATCTACCACCACCACCACCACCACAACCACCACCACCACCACCACCACCACGTCGACAACCACCACCACTGCTATCTCTACCATCATCACCACCACTGCCGCCTCCACTTCCGCAGCCACCACCACCAAATTTCATTGTCAAACATTCTAAGTTATACAGCCAGCTGTTACTGCAACAGTTATGAATGTTTATCTTATGGATGGTTTGTGTGTGTTTATGTATGTATGTATGTATGTATGGATAGATGGTGTGTGTATATATGTATGTATGTATGTAATATTTGTATATACTTATATACATGCTGTAGTGTATATGAATGTATATGATAAGATGCTTTATGTGTCTATATATATATTATAGTACACACACACACACACACACACATGTGTTTGTGTGTGTGTGATTGTATGTTTTTGTGCATGCATATTACCATCATCATCGTCATCATCATCGTCATCATCTTTATTTGTCTATGACTGCTATCAGTGCTGAGATTGATTGGATTTTTGCAACAGGATCTGATGAATCAGAGGTCCACATCTTGCACAAACCTCTCACTTTTGCCATGGTCTTATTCACAGCAGGATGTCCTTCCTTACGTTGACCACTTTACAGAACCTATTCGGGCAATGATTTTCATGGTATCAGCACCAGAAGGGTTTCTGTGTGTCCATTCAAGCGTATGTTGTCTCTGCCCGAATCACAGACTACTTTTACAGAATGTAGTGGGGCCCATTTTCGTAGCATCATCGTGAATGAAGTCCTCTTGTAACTCATAAAACTGAAGAAACCCCGTTACTAAAAGAAAAAATAGGAACGAAAGTGAAGAATCTAGGTGAGGTGTTGAGAGAGAATGGTGAGAAGAACTTGTTTATGTCATTATCATCACTAGGTGTATGTATGTAGGTATGTATAGGTGCAGACATATTTGTGTGTTTAAGAAATTTGCATCTCATCTATGTGGTTTCGTATTCAATCCCACTGCATGGCACCTTGGGCAAAATATCTTTGACTACAACACTGGGCTGAACAAGGCTTGGTAGGAGATTTTATAATCAGAAAGTAAAAGAATGCTATTGAATAATCTCTCTCTCTTTCTCTCTCTCTTTCTCTCTCTCTCTCTCTCTCTCTCTCTCTCTCTCTCTCTCTCTCTCTTTCTCTCTCTCTCTCTCTTTCTCTCTCTCTCTCTCTCTCTGAATGTATGTATATGCATGTGTTTGTATGTGGCAGGTGCACAGCATTTGTGTAATCATGATGCTCAAGTGATCTGAAGAGCTAGCCTTTTATATCTGCATCGATTTATGACTGTAGAATTGTACTGTGCAATTTGTAGCATGCATAGAGGTTCAGGCATGTGAAATAATTTATTATACACTGAAATGTATCTATAGGCTGTGAAAAGTATGATGAAAGGTATGATAAAGGCTGTGAAAAGGCTGTAATCCTGCAGAATTCAAGGGGTTAAATAAATATATTCACCTCTCATATCTCCTAACTTTTTATGTATGTATGTCATTGTTCAGTTTTATTTCACGATTTCTTGCCAATAAGGAAAGAGTCGGTTTCCAACCTGGATTCAAGGCTCCTTCATTCGAATTTCAACATCAACAACAGGGTGTTTTTGTTTGTTTGTATGTATGTATGTATGTATGTATGTATGTATGTATGCATTTGTGCAGATTTGTATGTCTTGCTTTATGTATGTATTCTCAATGCATATAGTTGCATATCTAGATATGCTCATATATATTTAAATGATAAACTTCTGGAAAGTTTTACAGATCTCTACAGTTCCAGTGATGGATTGGATCTGTAGTCTTCAAATTAGTTTTTCCCTTTTCTGGTTTTGAGAAGCCTAATATCTCAAGATCTGTATTTAGGCTGTGTGTTACATATTCCAGGGCCCCAGTAATTACAGGTATAAACCTGAACTTGCAATCTGGATAGAGTAACTGCAGATTTCTCAATAGTCCAGCGTAGGTATTCACTTTTTCACTGATTTTCAGCTTTATGTTAACATCCGCTGGGCAACCAATTTCCACAACTGTACACAGTCACTCTTCTCTATCCCAAACCATTATATCAGGTCTGTTATGCTTACATTTTATTGAGGTCTTCACTGGAACATTCCACCAGTAAGTATGTATGTATGTATGTATGTATGTATGTATTCACACATCTCAAAGCAGAAATTTCTTTTTTATCCTCGGTAAAAATCTCTTCCTTATCTCTCTCTCACTTCCGCTTTTAGGTTCCAATCTTTAATACGTCTATTAAATCTTTCCGGTTTATCTCTTCAACTATTTTTATTCTCATCCTCCATTTCTTTTGCAGTCAATCACAGTACAAGTCCGCTTGACTTCTTTTACATCAGTTACTCATTTTCCATACATGACCCCTCCATCTAACCCATCTCATTTCATTAGTTAATCCTTTAGTATTTAAACTGCTCATATCCTGCCCAGATATTCTACTTGTTTTATGTTCACACCAGTCAGATCTGGCCTCTCAAACTTACCTTACAATGTTTTTCTAAAAATAAACATTTACATCATAGAAATCTCAAAGCTTCAAGATAATACTTGATTAATTCAAAACGATGTGAATAAATAAGGATTATATTTGACAGAATAATCTGTGTTAAAGAAATTTGACAACATCATCATCATTGTTTAATGTCCATTGTCCATGCTGGCATGGTTTGGATGGTATGACTAGAGCTAGCAAGCTGGGGTGGGGTCGGGGGCTGCACCAGATTCCAGTCTGATTTGACATGGTTTCTGCAGCTGGATGCCATTCCTAATGCCAACTACTTTACTGAGTGTGCTGGTGCCTTTACATGGCACCACACAGATGCTTTTATGTGGCACCGCGCAGACGGTTTTATGTGGCACCACAATAGTGCTTTACACCACCAGAAGGATAGGTCTTAACACTTCTGCTGCAGGGTACAGATCATCGGCAGGGTACGGGTCTTCGGTGGGATATGAGTCTTCCGTGGGGTATGGGCTTTCTGTGAGGTACGCACCTTCTGCGGAATATGGGTCTTCTGCGGGTTACAGGTCTTCTGCGGGTATGGGTCTTCTGCGGGTTTGACAATTTCAGTAAATTATTTTGTTTCTGCTTTCAACTCGATTTTACTGTTTTATTTTAGTTTCATGTGATGCCAAGCTTGACCCCTTTGGTATCAACTTGCTTAAGACCACTCCTAATTCTCTGCTATGCTTAACAGATACGGGTTAATGTTTTACAGTGAATAAACATTATCTGACACAGAATTCAATGCCATAATGTTGATTGATACATGCATTTTTATATGATAAAGAGTATGAAGCAGTTTATAAGTTTTACTGTATCACTCCTCCAACTGTGTGTGCGTGTGTTTGTGCTTTTCATGTATTGTGTGTGTGTGTGTGTGTGTGTGTGTATGTGTGTGTGCCGTATGTGTGTTTGTGTGTGTTTTGTAATTTAGTTTCAACAACAGATGTTTCCTCACTTGGTGTGCAATAACAACTACAACAATTACAAGATTATGACGTCACTAGTATGGAAATGATTTCTTTCTTCATTTTTTCCTTCCTTCCTTCCTTCCTGCTTGCCTTTCTTCCTTTCTTTCTTTCCTTCTTTCCTTCTTTCTTTCTTTCTTTCTTTCTTTCTTTCCAAAATATCTGAACCCATTTTCCGAGTGAAAAGAGAAGTTTGTGTGTGTGCGTGTGTTTTATTGTTGTTGCTGTTGTTGTTTAACTGCAGGTCAGACTTGATCAAGCAGATCCATTAGTGTTGCGATTGCTGCATGGTAGTGAGAGACATGCTACATGAATGCGAAAGATTTGCAAAGACTAGAAAAACAAAAATGAAACCAACATGTTTCACGGATGTGTAATGTTATTGTGCGTGTATGACAGAGTACAAATGAATTAAGAGGAATAACTGGGCATAAGGTAAATCAGGCGGAGTGTGCGAGAGAAGAGGCTGTGTTGATATGGACATGGGATGCAAATGGAGGATGACTGTTGCATGCAAAAGTGTGACACTCAAAGTTAGTGGAACCAGTGGAAAAGGGTTGAAGGCCAAAAGATGCTGCAACCCATGGGGAAAATGACAAGGATCTATACTGACTTGTGATGTGAAGTGGTATATAGTACAGGGTGATTCAAAAGTCTCCATACAGAGGAAAATTTTTTTTTTTTTTATAAGAAACGGTTTATAAGATCCCCTAGAGCCCCTGATCTGACCCCTCTTGGTTTCTATCATTGGGGGCATTTGAAAGGCATGGTGTATCACGGAACGATAAAAAGCATAAATCATTTGAAGTAACGTATCGCCAACTCCTTTGCACGCGTATCACCAGATGTGCTATTATGAGTTTACAATGAGTTGGGTAAACATATTGCAATGTGTATTCAAAACAATGGTAACCATACAGAACCTGTTAAATAATTAAAAAAAAAACTGTTCTTATAAACTGTTTCTTATAAAAAAGATAAACTGTACCTATGTATGGTGACTTTTGAATCATCCTGTAGACTTGTCTACTCTTAGAGAAGTGTACCCTGACATGAGGGTGGTGACAGAGGTGAAGCCTGGTTCTAAAGTTACAGGGAGTGAGCACATAGAAAAAAAAAAGGGGTGCTGTGATGCATACCAAAACAATTTTTAACTTGTTTATCAATTTTTGAAGAGATGCCAATTTTGAAAAAAGTGCTTGCTGGGAGCAGTCACTCCTCTTGCTCCCCTTTTAGCTGTGCCACTGGATGGTGATTAAGAAACTATAGGATATATATATGTGTGTGTGTGAGCTTGTATATGTATACATACTGCTCTCCACCAACCCATTGGATTGTGTATCCCCCCATCACCCAATGTCTCCCATCCTTGATTCCCATCTCTTCATCACTCACATCACTCACTTTCTCTCTCTCCAGAGTTTCCTCTGTTTTCTCCCAATAACTTCTTGTACCTTTATCTCACTGTTTTCCCCCTATACCCCCTGAATGCCTTCTAGCCTTCGACTTTCAGCATGTTCCCCCTACCCTTCCTACATACCATCCCTAATTCCTCTACCTAGAACCATCTCCCTCTCCCTTGTTCTCCTCCATTTTCAGAGGCCTCTCCAGGGCTTTGGGCTTGCCAGTTACAAAGCAATTATTACTAGGATTGCTCAAAGATACTCAGTCCACTCCATTGAGAGGTTGGCATTAGGAAGGGCATCCAAACCATAGAAACCATGCCAAAGTGGACATTGGTGCATGATGAAGCCCTCCAACTGGTCTGATTCTCACAAATCATTTGACCCATGCCAGTATAGAAGCTGGCCATTAATATATATACAGGGTGTGGTGAATAAACTGACATCTAAATAATGCAAAGATGAAAATAACAGACACCTCATTTTAGCAGATATATTTAAGAAAATTACATAAAAATGTGTTGAAATACTAAATAGTAAATATATTCAATAAAATCGTCATTGGCTTCTACCACAGCCTCCAGACGACTTCGGAATCTTCTGCTACTCTTTTGGACGATCTCTCTGTTTAAATCGGTGAATGCTGCCATAATCCTCGCTTTCAGTTCATCTTTGGTGTTACAAGGAGTTTTGCTGGTCTCTTGCTCAACTCTGCCGCACATATAATAACCAAGGGATTCACAGTCTGGGGAGTTAGGTGGCCAGATGTTGGGGATGATGTGCTCTGCCTCTGATAAGACTTATATATACGGGAATTGTTTATATATAAAAAAAATGTATAAGTCGAAGACACAACAGAATGTTATGTTATAATATAAATAAATTATTGGATTGTCGATTGTATCTCTCTATTTAATTTTATCTTTGTAATTTGCATCATACCCATATTCATATGGTATTCAACTGATGTACCAGTGAAGGGGATGTTTCACACAACCCCTTTGAAGGAATTATTTTTCTTAGTTTGTTAATATTTGTGTGTGTGTGTGTGTGTGTGTATGAAATGTTTGTATAGATATATATCTGTCTTTACAAGTTATATTTTCATTTATATATATTCTCTGTACATTATCATCATCATCATCATCATCATCATCGTCACCGTTGTTTGACATCTGCTTTCCATGCTGGTATGGGTTGGACGGTTTGACTGAGGGCTGGCAAGCCAGAGGGCTGCATCTGTCTTCAATCTAATCTGGCAAAGTTTCTACAGCTTCATGCCCTTCCTAATGCCAACCACTCTGAGAGTGTAGTGGGTGCTTTTTATGTGCCACTCAGGTGGTACTGACATAGACCACACTCAAATGGTGCTTTTTACGTGCCACCAGCACAGGAGCCAGTCAGGTGGCACTGGCAACGATCACACTTCAATGGTGCTTTTTTACATGCTATCGGCACAGGACCAGTCTGGCAGCACTGGCCTTATTTACATGTATCTTTATAAATATATTCATATATATATATAACAATAATATTAGGGATAAAAATCCAAATTTACAAGTAAAAACTCAATTAAATTCAATTTATTAAAAATTAAATTAAGTTTCACAGTATAAAATATAAATATATAGTTTTAGGGAAAAGAACCAAGGTTCATGAACTCATCGATGAAAATCCACTGTCACATATAGAAAAATTAATAATTAAAAGCACAATAAATAAGTATAATATAATACAAAGTAAATATCATAAGATAATGATAATAAAACGACTACACGTGTTTTATGTGTATATGTGTGTGTGTGTGTATGTGTGTGCGTGTGTGTATACATACATTTACATATAAGTTTGCATTTCTCTGATGGTTGGGTAGGAATTTTAAACTAAGAAATACGATATTCCTGTAATATATGGAACTCTTAACTTAATATCCATGTACACACACACACA
>NC_142939.1:63243386-63268386 GCF_046866305.1 Octopus bimaculoides
TGGTTTTGAGAAGATTAATTTCTTAAGATTGGTATTTAGGCAGTGTGTTACACATCCCAGGGCCCCAATAGTCTGGCTGAACTCATCTAGGTCAACAGTTGTCTTAAATAAGTGCTGGCTCTGACTGTCTGACCCCATACTCCCATGGAAATTGGATGTAAAAAATTTGATGAGGACAATCTTTTATCTTTTACTTGTTTAAGTCATTACACTGAGACCATGCTGGAGCACTGACTTGAAAGATTTTTAGTTGAATGAATTGACCGCAGTCAATTCATTTTTTAAAGCCCAAATTTATTCTGTCGGTAACCTTTGCTGAACCACTAACATATGGGGATTTAAAATCACATCAATGGTGGTAGGACTGAACCTGCGACCCTGTGGTTTGGAGGCAAACTTCTTGCCACTCATCCACATCTGCCTAATGAAAGAGTAATGAGGAAATTATTGAACCAATATATTTTGTGCATTTCTGTTATACATATAAATCTGCAGGCAATCATGTTTACCTGTGGATATATATATGTATATATGTATAACAACAATAAATGGAGCAAAACACATATAAATAAAAGTTCCTTTAATTCCTACACATGTTTCAAAATATATGTGTGCTCTCCTCCAAAGAAGTAAGAGCTGCTGGAATTGCACATATATTCATCTTCAGGGAATCAACATATAAAAGCAAGACAAATGCGAAATGATGAGGTAACTTACGAGCTATAATGTATATATGTATATATATATATTGTTATATAGATGCATGAATGTATGTGCAAAATGCGAGTAAGTGGATGCTGAAGATATTTTCTCTTGTACCACTCATGAATGCAAGTTTATTCTTTAAGCTTGACAGAAACCTATATATTCCTGCACCAGCACCGCCGCCGCCGCCACCGCCACCACTACCTCCGCCACCACTACCTCCGCCACTGAGAGTGACTAAATGGCTGTTGAACGTGCTAGAAATGGCAGGCAGTTTTCTCTGACATCACACTCAGCCACTTTCAAAAGTGATTCTCGCTTTGCTGCACAGTGTTGATCGTGGTTGGAATATCTTTCATCCTAAGTGTGCTTCAGTAAGATTAACTTAGGTTTAAACAATAGCAACATCAACAACAAAAACACCAACACTGGCAGCCACTCTCTGCAGTTATTTGATTTGTTAAGAAATAGCAGTCAAACCTGCCTCAACTCACACTACCATCTTAAAAGGGAACGATACATTGGATGATGTAGTGCTGTATATCTGTTAGTTGTTTCAGTCATCGGACTGTGGCCATGCTGGGGCACCACCTCGAAGGGGTTAGCTGAACAGATCAACCACAGCGTTTGTTTTTCTTTCTTTTATAAATCTGATACTTATTCTGTTGGTCTCTTTTGCCACACTGCTGAGTTACAGGGGATGCAAATACACCAAAATCATTTTTCAAGTAGTGAGAGGAACAAACTCAAAGACAAACACACACACACAAACACACACACAAACACACACACATGCACATACACACAATGGGCTTTCACAGAGTTTCCGTTTACCAAATTCACTCATAATGCATTGGCAATCCTGAGACTATAATAGAAGATACTTCCCCAAGTTTTCTTGCAGTGGGATTGATCCTGAAATCAGATACCTGCAAAGAGAGTGTCTTAACCATACAGCCATATATGTATCTGTATATATATATATATATATATATATATATATATATATATATATAGATAGATAGACACACACACACACACATATATGTTTTCTGGTTTTTCAACCTTCCACCTTTTATATACATATATTTCCTCCTCATCTTTTCTCCTTCTTTCCCTCATCTCATTTTTAGTTCGTTATGCCACGTGGGAAGTGTCTGATGATTGTGCTAGGACACCAAACATGTTAAAAACATTGTTTAGTATGTCCTCAGCACATGAAACTAATAGTAGCACATAAATACCTATCTTGTGTTTATTAAATAATATTTATCTCTCACCAGATGGAATACTTTTTGTCTTGATTTTACCATCACGGAACAGTACACTATATATATGTGTGTGTGTATGTGTGTGTGTATGTGTGTGTGTATGTGTGTGTATTGACAAGATTGTTGTGGATGGAACCTTTGATTACCAGTTGTCTGTTCAATCAGGGCTTACTCTAGGTTAAACATCAACAGCAACAACATCAACAATCACCATTATATTCATGGTCACTTCTAATTCATAATTAGCTTGTCAATGCTATTCCCCCCCCCCCCCCCCCCCCCCACCACTACCACATACACTACAAGTGCCACTACATTACACCACCAGTTTCACAATCATGACGATAACCACCACCACCACTACCATCACCACCAACACTACAAACACTACCACTACATTACAGCCACCAAAGTCACCACCACCACTACTACCACCAACACTATCACCATCGCTAACACCAGTAATACCATCACAACCACCACCACCACCACTACAACCACTACCATCACCATCACCACCGACAACAACAGCACCAACATCAACAATATCAGCGCTAATACTTCACTTCTCACCATCATTATCACCACCACTATAACCTCCACCACCATCACCACAATTACAATCATCACTGACATTATTATTATCATTATTATTATTGTTGTTGTTGTTGTTGTTGTTATACTCAGGTGAGTGAGTGAAGCAGGTATTCAAGTGTTCAGGTATTCAGGTAGTCTTTAATCAGGGAATGTTGAAGAGAATGGAATACATCAACACAGTTCTTCAAATTTGGTATTCAGCCAGTTTCCAAAATATTTCTCCTCTTCTCTTGATTAGGAACACACACACACACACATACAGACACACACACACACACACACACAGACACACACACACAGAGGCATAATCTTACACACACACACACACACACACAAGCAAAGAAAAAATCAAACACACACAGGGGCATAATCACGCACACACACAGGGGCATAATCATACACAGATACACTCAAATAGAAGCACACACACACACACACACACACAGCTGGTCATATACACATTTATACACGCACATTCTGAAATATACATAAACATGCACACAAACACACACATAGATGCACACACACTCACATCAACAGGTATTTTAATCCAAACACATACAAAGTTTATAAGCATACATACAGGTACATATGCACAGGCACAAACATAATTATATACACATATAGATAAAGTCGTATGCGCATACATACACACACATGCACTGAGTCACAAACACATTCCCAGACACACACATTCACACACATCTTCAGCTAAACACAAACATAGAGAAAAATCTATGCACAGACACATATATACTTACACACATGCACTTACACACAGTCACGTTCATTCACTCTGATAAACACAAACACACTCACACTTACATACAACTCACATATACACACACATATACAGTGAGTCACTTTCACACACACACACATACACACAGTTGCACACACACACATTCAGATACAAACAGACTCACACATATATGCACAGCTCATATACATACACACATTCAGTCACACACACACACACACACACACAGACGTATATTCAGATAAACACACATACAAGCATGCACGAAAACACACACCCTTATAAACACACATATATATACACAAGAGTGGCTGTGTGGTAAGTAGCTTACTTACCAACCACATGGTTCTGGGTTCAGTTCCACTGTGTGGCACCTTGGGCAAGTGTCTTCAACTTTGGGCTGACCAAAGCCTTGTAAGTGGATTTGGTAAACGGAAACTGAAAGAAGCCCATCGTATATATATATGTGTGTGTGTGTGTGCGTTTGTGTGTCTGTGTTTGTCCCCCCACCATCGCTTGACAACTGATGTTGATATGTTTACATCTCTGTAACTTAGCGGTTCAGTGAAAGAAACCGATAGGATAAGTACTAGGCTTAGAAAGCATAAGACCTGGGATTGATCTGTTCAACTAAAGGCGGTGCTCCAGCATGGCCACGCTCAAATGACTAAAACAAATAAAAGAAACATACACACTGATGCATAAATGTACATACCTACAAACATACATATATATATATATGCACGAATATCTATGGGTACATACACATATATGCGAGCACACACATACTTCCACACATTCAGGCAAACACAGCAACAACATATGCATGTATGTGTTTTGCGTGTGTACATGTTTCTGTTTATATATGGCTGTGTGGTAAGAAGTTTGCTTCCCAACCACATGGTTCCAGGTTCGGTCCCACTGTGTAGCACCTTGAGCAAGTGTTTTTTACTTTAGCCTTGGACCTGCCAAATCCTTGTGAATGAATTTGGTAGGTGGAAACTGAAAGAAGCCTGTTGTATATGTGTATATATATATATACATATATATATATATATATATATGTGTGTGTCTTTTTATCTGTGATTGTCATCCCACCACCACTTGACAGCCAATGTCGGTGTGTTTATGTCCCTGTAACTTAGCGGTTCAGCAAAACATACTGATAGAATAAGTACTAGACTTACAAAAAATAAGTCCTAGAGTCAATTTCTCTGTCTAAAACTCTTTAAGGTGGTGCTCCAGCATGGCCACAGTAAAATGAGCAAAACAAGTGGAAGAATACAAGAAGATATATATATATATATATATATAAGCACCCACTACACTCTCTGAGTGTTTGGCATTAGGAAGGGCATCCAGCTGTAGAAACTCTGCCAAATCAGATTGGAGCCTGGTGTAGCCATGTGGTTCACCAGTCCTCAGTCAAATTGTCCAACCCATGCTAGCATGGAAAGCGGACGTTAAACGATGATGATGATGATATATGAAATGGAACAAAAACGCAAAAGAGGACAATAAAACATTGGGACAGATGGATGATACAAAGGTGAATATGAGAAACAACAATTAGGACAGGCAAAAAAATACGGGTCATTCGTGGCCCTCTTTCCTCATTCAAGCATACCAGAAATCCTTACTGTTTCGGGCAGTTACACTTGATATATACACTAGAAATGGAATTCAAAGACTCCTTAGCCACAAAAGGTTGCATGTTGTCTCCCCTGTCAGTTCAAATAGAACATGCGGCATTTTGTATATACGTATGCAATTACAAGTTTTTAAAATTCAGGTGTGAATGTGTCTCGCTATATGTGTGTTTTTTTTTACATATATACCAAACTAGTTTCAACATTTTTTTGTTTATCAATGGTATAAATGTATGGGATTTTAAAAATTGCGAAGTAGAAAACATGTTTAGAGGCTTAAATGTTCACAAAATTCAATAATATCAAAAATGATCGGTGAACAATATAAAAAATGTAGATCACCAAATTTCTGGTCATACTGAGAGAAAAATAAGAAAAAAAGAGAGTTAAAAGAGGGGGTTTTGTTACAGTTTCTCTCATCTTGCATGTGATTCTTGAACATTTAGTGATTCACATTTTTATATTCTTTGCTGATCATTTTTGATATTATTGAATTTTGTGAAGATTTAATCAATTAAACAAGTTTTCTACTTCGCAATTTTTAATTTTTAAAATCCCATACATTTATACCATCGATAAACAAAAAATTGTTGAAACTAGTTTGGAATGCATGTAAATAAATTTATTTAAAAACAATTAAAAGTTTTACAAATTCAAATGCATTTTCAAAATCAAATTCTCCTATATATATATATATATATATATATGTACACACACACACATATACACATGCATGTGTTACTGTTTCCTTGGATGGTAGTTGTATGTTTCATTGTCAGTCAAGCAGTGTCCTTCCTTCCCAGTCATCCCTTAAAACATTTCTGGTCTTGGTGAAATACTTCCCCTTGATTGGGAGCAGGTGAGGGTTGGCAACAGGAAGAGCATCTGGCTATAAACAATTCTGCATTAACAAAATTCTGTTCGACCCGTGTGAGGATGCAAAAATGGACATCAAAACAATGATGATGTCGATGATAATGTTGATGTTGGTAATGATGACAATGATGATGCTGATGGTGATGACAATGATGATGATGATGATTATGATAATAGTGATGATGGTAAAGAGGATGAGGAGGATGATGATGACGGTAGTACTGATGATGGTGATTGATGATGTTGATTGTGATGATGTTGATGATTATGATAATGATGGTGATGATAAATAATTATGATGATGGTTGTGGTAGTGGCTGCTGCTGCCGCCCTCTTAACACCCTGGCTGCTTTGTATTCATCTTTTTTTTTACTACCCTTTATTTTTTCAGTGGTTGCTTTGCAACTGCTCTGTAACCTCCTTATAACCACCCTGTTACTACCCTGTGACTATCCTCTACCACCTCTGTTACCACTCTATAAACAACCAGTCATCAACACTGCCAATTCATTCCCACAATGTTTCCACCTTTTTACCACCCTGTTATTAGAATGTTAGCCACCATTTTACTACCCTGTATTGCTCCTGTAGCCACCTTGTACCCCACTCTGATACCACTCTACAATAATAATATCACCACTTTACACACACCTTGTGGCATCAATACTGCTACCCTGTTCCCACCCCATTTTCATCCTCTTACCACCCTGTTATGACTTTAAACCATTGTGGGGCCTTGGTTCAAGAATTCCAGGGTTTCAAGGAGAGGGGGGGGGGGGCACCTCTAAGCCATTATTGTTCCCAGGTCTAATCTAACCCCCAGGATAGTTGCACCTGCCAAGGTCCCAGCCATGGGTTAAGCAGCAAGTCAGTGGGGCAGATGGATCTTGTTAGCATGGGGATAAGGAGGGGTGGGTGGAGGCGCAATGGCCCAATGGTTAGGGCAGTGGACTCTCGGTCATGATTCCCAGACCGGGCGTTGTGAGTGTTTATTGAGCGAAAACACCTAAAAGCTCAGGGGATGGTGGCGAACCCTGCTGTACTCTTTCACCACAACTTTCTCTCACTCTTACTTCCTGTTTCTGTTGTAACTGTAATTCAAAAGGGCCAGCCTTGTCACACTGTGTCACGCTGAATATCCCCGAGAACTACGTGAAGGGTAGACGTGTCTGTGGAGTGCTCAGCCACTTGCACGTTAATTTCACGAGCAGGCTGTTCACTTGATCGGATCAACTGGAACCCTCATCGTCGTAAGCGACGGAGTGCCAACAACAACAAGGAGGGGTGGGAGTCAATCTGTCCATGAGAAAGAAAACCGCGATTCCGAACCTCCACTACTTCGTGGCTATACCCAGACATGGAATAGATTTCAAGAGTAAACCTTGAAGTATGTGCTTGTGTGCTTGTGTGCTTGTGTGTGTGTGTGTGTGTGTGTGTGTGTGTGTGTGTGTGTGTTCTCATATGAAATCATGTGATTGTTGTGAATGAAGGCCAAATCGATTGGCAAAATTGACTGTAATGGATCTATAATACTGTGTACTTTGATTAATATACCGACTTAATGAACAAATATATGAATGTCTTTTTTATTATGATTTATGAATTTTTAGTCAACTATCACTCTCTCTCTCTTTCTCTCTCTCTCTCTCTCTCTCTCTCTCTCTCTCTCTCTCTCTATATATATATATATATATATATATATATATATATATATATATATATACACTTATATGTATGTATGTGCGTGTTTGTGTATATATACTGTATATACACACCCCAACAGACACACACACAGACACTCACACATATGTAAAACAAACAGGAAGCTGGAAAAATGTTTTGGTATTATTTATTCACCATTACACATGTATCTTTGGCTAATAGGAATCACAAAATTGTACATGTTGAATAAACATGAAAGATATTTCCTATTACAAATTCCTCAGAGAGAGAATCAAATAATACATATCTACACACAAATGCACACACACAACACACACACATGTATATATATGTATATATATATATATATAATATATACATACATATATATATACATACGTACATACATGTATATACACAGACACACACACACACATATATATATATATATACACACACAATCACACGTGCGTAATTGTGGCAAGGTATGGACGGTTTTCGGAGGACTGGAGAGATTATGTGTGGGTGGAGAATTATACGAGGTATAGTACTATACAGAATACCGAAAGGATCTTCACCTCTTACATCACACCTTTCTTCCTACTTCAACGCCGATGTGGTATAATTTCCTGGGAGAGAAATAATTTTGCGGCTGAGGATAGCTTTGTATTGTAAATTATACACATATAAAGCTTGAAACACGTGTACCGCGGAATCCTTTGTAGTTTTGTTGTTATTTTTGGGATTTACAATTTATTCTTTCACCGCAACCACTAGCTGGCATACACAGGTGCTTACAATTACCTCTAAATTTTAATTTACCTATATATATGTATATATATATATAAAAATATATATATACACAAATATGTATGTATGTATCCCCTAAGCTTTTACTATGTCTCTCATTTGTTTTGTTTGTTTATTAATCTTCAGGTTCCATTAACCCCTGCGCCAGTTTCAACTGCAGCTTTCCTTTCTGCAGTCTTTACTTCATCCCCTGTCAACTGCATCCCATGCAGCAGACACCTCTTGGTAAGCCTGGATTGCACTGTAGCAGTGTGTGCACAGCAAGTTCACTTGATTAGTTGCTAAAGGCAACATGCAACAAACACCATGTATATACATTAATGTGTGCTTTCACCACATGTAGCATGTGCATCACATGTATATGCATTTGCACACATTCTATGCCAGGCACATGCAAGCTTTTTTACTAGCAGCAAGTTATGTTCTGCTTATCCTATATCTGAGCATATTGTCAATAGAATATTTTATCAACCCAAGGCAGCGAGCTGGCAGAATCATTAGCATGCCGGGCGAAATGTTTAGCGGTATTCTGTCTGCTGTTACATTCTGAGTTCAAATTCCTCTGAGGTCAACTTTGCCTTTCATCCTTTCAGGGTCGATAAATTAAGTACCAGTTACACACTGGGGTCAATATAATTGACTTAACCCCTTTGTCTGTCCTTGTTTGTCCCCTCTATGTTTAGCCCCTTGTGGGCAGTAAAGAAATAAGAAACATTAAGCATGCAGGGCGAAATGCTTAGCAGTATTTTGGGGTCGATAAATTAAGTACCAGTGCATACTGGGGTCAATCTAATAGACTGGCTCCACTACCCCAAAATTTCAGGCCTTGTGCCTAGATTAGAAAGGAATATTTTATCAACCATTTTGTTTCTATATTTCTGCTGAAATATTCTGCCTTTCTTCTTTCTTTTTAACTTATTTCAGTCATTAGACTCTGTGGCCATGCTGGGGCACCTCCTTGAAGAATTTTTAGTCGAATGTATTGACCCCCACCAGTACTTATGTTTTAAAAGCCTGGTACTTATTCTATCGGTCTCTTTTGCTATACTGTTAAGTTATGGGAACGTAAACACACCAGCACTCATTGTCTAGTGGTCGTGGAGGGGAGACAAATGCAGATACAGACACACACACATACATATGTGATGTGCTTCTTTCAGTTTCCGTCTATTGAATCCTCCCACAAGACTTCCGAGGCTATAGTAGAAGACACCTGCCCAAGATGTCATGCAGTGGGACTGAACCCAGAGCCATTTGGTTGGGAAGCAATCTTCTTACTACGTAGCTCTGACAGCACCTTTCATTTCAATAGGTTTTTAAAACATTGAAGAATTTGGTAAAATGACTTGGCCCTTAATAGACTAGGCTCTCTTCTTTTGTTTGACAATATTTTGTCTCACAAGTTACTTGGCAATTCTTTTCACTTGTGTTGTGTAAAAAGCACCCAGTTCATTCTGTTAAGTGGTTGGCTTTAAGAAGGACATCTAACCATAGAAAATATACCAAAACAGACTCTGGATCTTGATGCAGTTCTCTGGCTGCACCAAGATCCTGTCAAATTGTCCCATCCATGGCACCATAGAAGATAGTTGTTAATCCTCTTGCATTCAAATTATTCAGTCAAATTTAATGCTTACTTATTCCTGTTCTTTTGTATATTTCATGCATTATCTTGTAGGCTTGAGATTTCAATGATGTGGTTGATTAATTTTAGGATGACATTGTGGGTGAGGCATGAGAGGCATGATCTGGCCAGTCAGAACATAAAACAGGATATTTGGGCTGGATAAGGCTGGTTTAGATGCTAAAGGGTTAAATGATGATGATGTTGATGTTGAGGATGATTCCACCAGATTTTAGTTCATCTTTTATCTTTTACTTCTTTCAGTTATTAGACTGTGGCCATGCTGGGGCATGGGGCACTGCCTTGAAGAATTTCTAGTTGGATGAATTGACCCTACTACTTTTTTTTTTAAGTCTGGTTCTTATTCTATTGGTCTCTTACTGAACCACTAAGTTATGGGGACATAAACACACCAACACCAGTTGTCAATTGGTAGTGAGAAGACAAACACAGACACAAAGGCACACACACACACATTGAAATATACTTATAAATATATACAATGGGCTTCTTTCAGTTTCCATCTACCAAACTCACTCACAAGGCTTTGGTCCACCCGAGGTTATAGTAGAAGACACTTGCACAAGGTGCCATGGGATCGAACCCTGAACCATGAGATTGGGAAGCAAGCTTCTTACCACACAACCACACCTGCACCTGTTTTCTGTCATAGTTTTTCTGTAGGGAAAGATTTTTAAAATGATCTCTGCATTTGAGCCAGGTTAACTCAACTGTCTCCAAATGCTAAATTGATGTTTTCTCTTCATTTTTTTTTTTTTTTGGTTTGTTTTGTAGTATTACTTGCATTTGAATCTACATATAAAATTTCTATTAAAAAAAAGAATGTCCTAATTTGAACCTGTATATAAAAAAGAAAAAAACGAAGTTATGTTTGTTCAGTTGTTACCCTATTATCAAATGACATGAAATCAATGGCTGCAAGACACAACCACCACCTGGAAAAGTGAAACCAATAAACATATAAAAAAAAAATAAAAAAAACAAAGTAATACAAAATAGAAATAACCAATCAGTTTCTTTACCTAACATGTATAACCATAGCTTAAAAATATTTCATATGAAAAAAATAATATTTACTGTGGTAAATAGCCTAATATATGAGGTAAATACATGAGTCTGTTTGTGTGTGTATAGATGTATGCACGTTTGTGTGTGTGTGCGTGTTCTTGTGTTTTTAAACACCGAAAGGATATCTTTGGTTTGACAGTTTTAATGCTGTTAACCATATTTCGGTAGAAATACATTGTCTTTATTTCAATTAATTTTTCAAATATTGAAGACAGTATAATAATTTTGTCATTATTAAACTGTAGTTTTGAACATAAATTAATATGAAATTTTGATGGAATCATTTTTAACCCTTTCGGTAGCATATTTCTAATGAAATACATTGTGTTTGGTCTGTTTCAATAAATTTTAAAAATAAAGAAGAATTTATTGAAAAAGCTTTGTCATCATTAATCTTGTGTTTGAAATATAAATTGACATGAAATTTTGATGGAAGATCACGTTAAAACAGGAAGTTTATATAACAGAACTTGTGGAAGTCTCAGGTGAATTACAGAACAAATAGACTGATAACCAGACATTATCTAACCATTTTCTTTCCATATTTCTGAAGAATTTAGTAAAAATTTAGTAAAATAACTCTATCATTGTTAAGGTGATATTTGGAATGTAAATCAACATGAAATTTTGATGGAAAATTTTTAATTAAGAGGATCTTAAAACAGGGCATTTGCATCTCAAAACCAGAAGCAATCTTAGTTTGCTATTGAAAAAATTCTGAAGTTTTTCATATAGATCCCTTTAAACAAGAAATTTGATTGTAGAACCACAGGTGGTCACAAGTGGGTTGGTATCAAAAGAGTTGAATAACAACATTCTTTGGTTTTGTCAGGTGTGTTATGTAAGGATGTGGCTTTGATAAATGATGTTTACTTTGCAACTTTCTGTAAAGTGGCCAGTATTAGGAAAGACATCCAGCGATAGAAAACCATGCCAAAGCAGATGCTGGAGTACCATGTGGTCGGATGCTGTGGAACTGTCCAACCTGTGCTTGTAGAACATGTGTTAATAATAATGATGATATTGATATCAATGATGATGATGAAAATGATGATGACAACAACGATGATGATTATGATGGTGATGGTGACAATGTCAATGACAACAATGATGATGATGATGTAAGAACCTCAAAACAAGTGATTTGTGGTATTAGTTGTGGATGGTTGCATTCTGAGATCAAACCTCAACATAGCTTTTCTGGGTGATAGACTTTGCCCATCAGTCATATCAGCACCACTACTTGGAACCTTGGGTTGCTCTTGCAGTCTCTCCACTCAGTTGAAGCATTCAGGTAATGTTTCCAGTTTGAAGATCCCTTCTCCCTTCCAACTTTGTAGACCTCATAAATAAGTCCTGGGCCCTCTATTGACTAAAAGATGAAGAAAAATAAAATTGAATTAAAAAAAAAACGAATTTATACTGTAATTTTCAGAATACAAACCAATGTAGTATATAGTGTAAACACCACCATCATCATCATCATCATCGTTTAACATCTGCTTTCAATGCTGGCATGGGTTAGAGGAGCTGTCCAGACTCCAATTATCTATTGTGACATGGTTTCTACGGCTGGATGCCCTTCTGAATGCCAATCCCTTAACAAAGTGTGCTGAGACTCTTTTACATACCACTGGTACAGGTACATTTATGCAGCACTGGTACCTGAAAGGACAAGCCAGTATGTGTTGAAAGATAAGCCTGTATGTAAACATGTCATGTGAATATTTAAACAGTGTCCCTATGTTTCTAAATCCTGTTGTATTCCACATGAAATTTTTGGTCCTCCAAAGTCATCTTGGTGTATATATAAACCCAACCTAGTTTTGGTTGTAGATTCCAACTTGTCTGCTGGAAAATACAGTAGGCATGCAATCAATGCTGTACACCTATGTATAACTAACTGGCACTCCATCGCTTACGATGATAAGGGTTCCAGTTGATCTGATCAATGAAACAGCCTGCTTGTTAAATTAATGTGCAAGTGGCGGAGCACTCTATAGACATGTGTACCTTCAGGGTAGCACTCGGAGAGATTCAGCATGACAGAGTATGACATGGCTGGCCCTTTGACATACAGGTACTGCTCATTTTTGCCAGCTGAGTGGACTGGAGCAACATGAAATAAAGTGTCTTGCTCAAGGACACAACGCATCGCCAAGAATTGAACCCATGACCTTATGACCGTGAACTGAATACCCTAACCACTAAACCCTGTGCCTTCACACATCTGTGTATATATCTCCATCAACCAAACTATTTGTGATATCCATGGTGTGAGCTGAAATGCATATTGGATTTTTCCAGGATACAAGTTCATGTGGTATGTAGCGTAAACATGTAATGTAAACATCCAAACATTGTCTCTATCTTTCCAAATCCTGCTGCATTTCGCATGGAATTTTTCACCCTCCAAAGTCGTCTTAGTGTGTAAGCTGACCAATCTATTTTTTTGGCTGTAAATTATGGTCTGAAAATTTCGACTTGTGCCTGAAAACACAGTAGATCACTTCATAACGAGGAAGTCTCTTTTATTTCATGGTTGTATGAGTGATCTCAGACAGGTCGGTATCTTTTATATCCTGGTGTTGGAAGCAGGGGGAAAGAAAGTATTCACGTGGTGCAATACATTTACTTTTACACGAAATTCAGCCCTCTCTATCAATGGCTCACAGTCAATTGCTCACAAGCAAATGCCCATTATCAATTACTGCTGTCAACTCGACAGTTCTTTACTTTATTGAAATGCATCAGTCCACTTTTAGTCACATGGGGGTGGTCAAAATCCTTCAACTAGAATATCTAAAGAGTTAAAGAATATCCTTTAGAAGCAAACCCTTTTACATTCTTTGTTCATATGTTGCAATTTCTATTCATTTCTAGGTCCCAAGAGTTCTAATATTAAAGTGTCTCCCAAATTAACTAATGGCATTCCATGTAGGATGTTTGGTTTTCCACAGTTATCTTGGGGTATAAGTTGACCTAAACCGTTTTAGCTGTAAATTTTGGTCGGCAAAATATGGTAACATCAAAGAATGAAAGTCAAAGTTGACCTTGGCAACATTTGAACTCACAGCTAAGAGAACTGGAGCATATTCCACACACAAGATGTCTTGTCTGATGCTCTAGCAAACTCTGCCAATTTGCAGCCTTACTTGTATGTTTCTAGGAATTCACTTTACCATTTCTTGCATGTTAATATGATGGGAATGGATTTTGTAAAATTTAATGGGAAACTTAAATCGAAAGTTTAGTAGAAGAAAGCAACAAGGAATAACATGAATCCCAACCAATTTTAATGTAAATTGATTTTTAAATACATTTCCGTTAATGTGTTCTGCTGTTGACATGTTAATATAGCTGTCATCATCATCATCATTGTCATCATCATCATTTTCACATCTGCTTTCATGTGCTTGCATGGGTTGGACAGAACTCATTCAGGCAAATTTGATTTTCTAATGGCCGGATGCCCTGCCTCCCACCAACCCTCACCTGCTCTCCGAAAAAAGGTAATATTTCCCCATGGCTGGACATGCTTACATAGAAGATGGAAGATGATTGGCAGCAACATTTGCTTACAACAGCCATGTTATGTAAAGATAAAGACACCCCACCCAACACATATATGCATTTAAACATACATAAATTCACACACACTCGTATATATTTATACACACACACACACACACACACACACACACACACACACACACACACACATATATACATACATATACATATGCCCATACACACACAGATACATATGTGTGTGTGTAAGAACTGACTGTAGTCAAGGCTGCTTATATATATATATATATATATATATATATATATATATATATATATATATATATTGAGTTGAGGAATAATTCATGAGTGTTTTTTTCAAATTTATTTTAAGCAAAAAAACCACAACAGATTACTCATTAGCAAACTCTGCATTATTGCTTATGACTTCTTCCCACCGTTCAATAAGTTTTTTGATGCCTCAGTGATAGAAATCTCCTGGTCTTGACTCGAAGAATTCGTCCAACCAAGCTCTCAATTCCACGTCATTATTGAACAATACACCACTCAAAGCATTCAAAAGTGGTCGAAAGAAATGAAAATCTGACAGCACCAAGTCTGGAGAGTATGTAGGATGAGGCAGCACTTCCCATTCGAGTTCTTGAATCATGACTTTGGTCATATTTGAGATGTGAGGATGGGCCATAACGTGTTGCACCCAAGTGCCGAGTTTCTGAATCTTGCCCATTGAGTGAAGGTGGTTCACCACAGTATCTTTTATCACAATGGCTAACAATGGCTTGAACTCAGAACATAGTGATGAGACTTAATTCTGTTTGTTATGAGCTCAGGAACTCACAAGGTCAGCGTTGAACTTGGTTTCTATAGAGTATAAATGGCTGAATTTACAACACTCTCCCTCCACTGGGACTTGATCCTGTCACAAGGTTAACTTCTCAGCTATTGCTGGAGCTCGTTTTCAGCAGAGTAGACTAGAAAAATGAGATAAGTTCCTTGCTTAAGGACACAATGTACTGCCTGCTGCAGGAATTGAAACTGTGATCTTACAAATGTTCATGCAACATTCTAACCACTGGGCCACGCACCTGATAATGAAAAATAATCCTATTATAGGCAAAAAAGCCTGAAATATTAAAGAAAGTGGGATAGTTGATCTCATTGACCTCAATACTTGGATGGTACTTATTTTATTGACCTTGTAGTGGGAATATATAGCCAGTACAAGGTGTTGATGTGGCTGTGTGTATGTTATTACAATAGTTCATAAAAAGATGAATAAATTCAAGACTTATATACTCTTTTACTTGTTTCAGTCATTTGACTGGGGTCATGCTGGAGCACCGCTTTTAGTTGAGCAAATCAACCCCAGGACTTATTCTTTGGATGCCTAGTACTTATTCTATTGGTCTCTTTTGCTGAACCGCTAAGTTACGGGGATGTAAACACACCAGCATCAATTGTCAAGCGATGTTCGGAGGACAGACACACACACACACACACACACACATATATATATATATATATATATATATATATATATATATATATATATACACAACAGTCTTCTTTCAGTTTCAGTCTACCAAATCCACTCACAAGGCTTTGGTCGGCCCGAGGCTATAGTAGAAGACACTTGCCCAAGGTGTCACGCAGTGGGAATGAACCCGGAACCATGTGGTTGGTAAGCAAGCTACTTATCACACACCCACTCCTGTGCCTATATATATTTACTACATAAAAATATATTTTATTTACTGGTCAATGGTGATACATAGAATCAAAATGTAGAATCTAGTTGAATGAAGTAATCTATGCAAGAAAGTACAGAGACAGGAAATGTAGAAATAAGAGCTAAGTGGTGGTTTCCAGTCATGTGGCAGAGAGAAATAGATGGGCATAGTGAATGGCTCTAAGTCTAATCAAATAAGAAGTGAAGAGCAGGGTTAGCAGGCTGTTTTTATTAATGGAACGCTAGACATTCTAGAAACTTCCTAAGCTTCTTGAATAATTAAGAATCATGTCTCATGACACAGATGCTTCGAGAAACTTAGAAAAGGGAGGTTACTTTATAAATATTTCTTACAAAGGAGATCACTCAACTATTTAGCTATGTAGACCGCTGCAACCTTAAGAGGATGAAAAAGGTGAAGTCAACCTTAGCAGAATTTGAACTCAGAATGTAAAGATAGATGAAATGCCACTAAGCATCTTGCCTGGCATGCTAACGATTCTGGCAGCTTGCCACCCTTAATGATAAGAAATTATATAAATCCTGACTTTCTTTTTATTGCTGGTATGAATAAAGTTTCTAAAATTGAGAAATTCAAAAGATAATTTTGGCCTAATTGTAGAACCTCTGTCATGTAAATGGAAGATGTCAGTTCAAGTCTCATGAGCAGTCTTTGACTTTTTCTATCCTAAAGAATTTTTAGACCTAATATTTACTTGCTATTATTTATAGCTCTGTGCTCCAAGATTCACCATTCCAAAACAGAATTCATCAACATCATCATCATCATCATCATTATTATTTAACGCCTGTTTTTCATGCTGGCATGGGTTAGATGGTTTAACTGGGGCTGATAAGCCAGAGAGCTGCACCAAACTCCAGTCTGTTTTGACTTGGTTTCTATGGCTGGATGCCCTTCCTAATGCTAACCCTTCCAAAGAGTGTACTGGGTGCCTTTTACATATCACTGGCACAGCATGGGTGCCATTCATGTTTCATGGCATAGATGCCATTCAGGCATCACTGACACAGGACTTGAAAAAAAAAGTACATTTAAATATTTTTCATTCAAAATACATTTCCTTTAATGTGCTCCATGTGTTTTAATTTCTGTTAGTTTGGCTTGCTGAAGCTAACGATGATTTGAACTCAGAGTACGATGACAAAAACTAGCAATTACAAAATTGACACAGCAGAAAGTAATTAACAAGCACTGGATGGATGGGTGGTGGTGGTGGAAGGTGGGATGGTTTGAAATAATCGTTAAAAAATAACGGTTTGGGTAATAAACATTGACAAGATTTTATTACAGAAAATTTTGTTGGCAAAAGACAGGACATTTAATTTTTATATTCGAATGGAAACAAAAATTTATGCTTCTTTTGTGAAAATCCTTTTATTCTTTTACTGATTCCTGTCATTGAACTGCGACCATACTGGAGCATCACTTTCAAGGGTTTCCTTTTCTTGGTTGATAATGGTTGAGAACAGTAATACGTGTGGTGCTTATGGTTGTGTGGTTAAGAAGTTTGTTTCCTAATCACATGGTTTGGGTTCAGTCCCAACTGTGTGACACCTTGAGCAAGTGCTCTTTTAGTATAGCCTTGGGCTGACCAAAGTGTTGTGAGTGGACTTAGGAGGTGGAAGCTTGAAGAAAATTATCTCTCTCTCTCTCACACACACACACACACACACACACACACACACACACACACACACACACACACACACACACACACACACATACACACACACAGAGACACACACACACACACACACACACACACACAGAGAAGGTGACAGTGGACCAAGATGATTGGCAAATTGCTGTGTTCGAGGAGATCCCTCTATCACAGTAGAAATGATATCCTGAAACCTCTTTGTTTATGTTTCTATGTGTGGGGCTCTGTTCCCATCTTCTCTCTCTCTCTCCCTCTCTCTATCCTGTCCAGCATTTCCTCCACATCTCATCCTCTGTCTGATGTTCCAATTGGCTGCTGTAATCATCTGAGAGCAGAGTAACCACATATTACACCCCCTCCCCTCTAGTTTCCCTCCACCTCTAGTTTCCCTCCACCTCTGGAACCAATTCCATTTCTCCTTGTCATCCCCTGCCCACACTATTTCTACCAATCACCTCCTTTCTGCTCCTTCAACCATTGCTCTCTCATCTGCTCCACTCCACTCCCAACACCTCTCTTATCTGCTATCAATGACCTCTCATACTTACCATCACATCCCACTTAACGAGACCCCTTAGCCACTCCGATATCTCCAGCCATCATTCCCTACATTCTTCTCTAACCCCATCTTTAACCCTTTAGCATTCAGGTTTCTCTGTGAACTGTATTGCTTATTTATTCACACTGCTTTGAATTAATCACATGAATTATCTTGTTGCTTTATGATATCAATGACGTGGTTGCTTACATTTAGAATGACATTGTAGGGCAAGTGTGAGAAGCTTGATCTAGCCAGTTTGAACATAAAGCAAATATAATATTTTGGCTGAAAATGACCAATTTAAATGTTAAAGGGTTAATCATTTCCTTTCAAAATATTATGAAACTTCTCCTTCTACCCCTGCAATCCACTGTCTGCATCCTCTCTTACCTTCTATCTTGAGATGCTCCAGCATCCTGCCACCGCTTCCCCCTTCTTTCCAGCTGCTCCTACCTACCCTTATATAATTTTGGGTAGCTCTGAATTTCTGGAGCAAAACACTTGGGCTTGTTCCTCCATCACACACAAACTTCACAACAAACATATAGCACAGAACCATTGCTCCTTCTCTCCCTCTCCCTCTCCCCTTCTCTCCCTCTCCCTCTCCCCTTATCTCCCTATCCCCTTCTCTCCCTCTCCCCTTCTCTCCCTCTCAACTACTACAACTCCCCCCACTTCCACATAGTCCTGGTAGCTTTTCTTTTTTTCCTTCTCTCCTTTTTTTCCTTCCCTCCTTTTTTTCCTTCCCTCCTTTTTTTCCTCCTCTTTGTTCCTTTCTGTTCCTGCATTATTAATAACTTGGCTGCCTCACTGGTACCTGTGTCACAAAAAAGAAGCACTCAGTACACGTTGTAAAGTGGTTGGCATTAGGAAAGGCATCCAGCTGTAGAAGAAACCTTGCCGAAGACAACACTAGAGCTCAATGGAGCCTTATGTCCCACCAGACTCTGCCGGATCATCCTAACCCATGCTAGCATCGAAAACAGGCATTAAATGATGGTGTTGACGATGATGATGATAATGGTAGTAACACACATTGCCACTTAGTGTAGGCAGAGTGATGTTATAGAGAATGATAATAATGGATTTTGTAAAATTAGATAAATTAGATGTGATGCATTGTGAATATTTCAGTAGAACAAATTAATGCAATATTAATAGAAAACTGACTGTTTTCTGTTTTTTTTTTTTTATTCACTCTTCTTTAAATGTATTCCTGCAAAAATTATTTTAATGTATTCTACTCTTAAAGACTCAGTTTGGTGAGATCTTGTGAAAACTAGAAGCGAAAATTTTACACTTAGTCTCAGAGCTTAAAGGATTAATATATTGTTGCTCCATGCTGATATTACAAACAAGGAGGCTTTTCCATATCTGTTTTATTATTGTTGTATCAACTGCTTTTAATAGAAAGATGAAGAGATAGGTGCAGCCATGGCTGTATGGTACAAAGCTTGCTTCCCAACCACATGGTTCTGGGTTCAGTCCCATTGTATTACACTTTGGGCAAGGTAAAGCAAAGGGTAAAAACCCGCTTCAGTTATGAATGACCATGGGATTTGCACTTAGAAAGTTCTCCTCCAAGGCAAGGTTGTTTATGGAAGACCAGCAGTTACCCATGCTGTGTGTTGTATTCTTGAGCAAGACACTTTATTTCACATTGCTCCAGTTCACTCAGCTGTAGAAATGAGTTACAACAACACTGATGCCAAGCTGTATCGGCCTCTTTGCCTTTCCCTTGGATAACATCAGTGGCATGGAGAGGGGAGACTGGTATGCCTGGGAAACTGCTGGTCTTCCATAAAACAACCTTGCTTGGACTTGTGTCATGTAGGGGAATATTCTAGGTGCAATCTCATGATCATTCATGACTGAAGGGGGTCTTTACCCTAACCCTTTTATATCATCATCATCATCGTTTAACGTCCGCTTTCCATGCTAGCATGGGTTGGACGATTTGACTAATTATTTGAAGGATCGAAATGAATAGAGGTATTTTAGTAATAAGGACACCAAGTTAGGGTTGAGAATAGCATATCTGTGTATCAACTGTATATATGGATACCCACGCATATATTAATGTATATACGGGCTTGCCCTACCAATTGCATGCACATGAACAGATCAACACACCCATTGATATAATATATATATATATGTATATATTCACACACACATATATATATACACATATATATATATTTAAATATATATATGTATATATGTGAGTTCCTGGTTTTGGGTAAGAGAAAATACAGGAGGATCAGTCAATTAGGATTTTATTCAACATATTCTCCTCTCAGATCCACTCACTTATTGCAGCAGTCCCTTGGTTTTTCTAAGCCCTGTAAAAGAAATTGGAAGTTTGAGCCTCAAACCCAAGGTACTGCGTTCTGAGATTGAACTGCCAAACCACATATCTGGGAAGCAAACTTCTGAACCACACAGCAATGCTTGCAATTAGTGTCTCTGATATAAAATTACCAAAGAGATATTACATTTCTATTCTGATCAGCTTCAAGAAACCAAGGTTAAGTAGCAACATTTGACACTCTCTCTGGGTCTTTGCAGTTATTCACATGTTTTTCATCATCTTCATCATCATGATCATGATCATCATCTTCATTTATCGTCTGTTTTCCATGCTGGTATGGGTTGGATGGTTTGACAGGAACTGCCAACCAGAGAGCTACTCCAGGCACCAGTTGTCTGTTTTGACATGGTTTCTGCAGCAAGATGTCCTTCCTAGTGTCAATTACTTTACAGAATGTACTGAGTGTGTTTTATGCGGCACCAGCATGGTTTCTTAATAGTGGCACCAGCATGGGCGCTTAATGTGGCACCAGCATGGGTACTTAATATGTGGCACCAGCACGGGTGCTTAATATGTGGCACCAGCATTATTGCTTAATATGTGGCACAAGCATGGTTGCTTAATATGTGGCACCAGCATGGGTACTTTTCACATGGCACTGGCACAGGTGCATTTTATGTGGCACACATTCTGCACTGTTATATGTGAATTACATGTATGTACACTCAGTGCTATGAAGTATATTGTGATTATGTAGGCACTCTGTCCCTGACTATGTTTTGCTTATATAAAACTACCTGTGTGGTGCCACATAAAACTGACTATGTAGTGCCTCATAAAAGCACATGTGCAGTGCCACAGAAAAGCGCCAGTATTGTGCCATATAAAAGAGTCTGTGTGGTGCCACACAAAAACACCCAGTACATTCTGTAAAGTGGTTGGCGTTGGGGAGGGTATCCAGCTGTAGAGACCATGCTAAGTCAGACTGGAGTCTGGTGCAGCTCTCCAGCTTGCCCACTCTGGTCAAAGCATCCAACCCATGCCAACATGAACAACAGACATTAAATGATGATGATGATGATACTTCCACATGTGCATCAGCATGTATTCGCATGTATCTATAATAAGGAATGCTTGCATCGATGGACAGGTACAATTACATATGTACACACACACATATACACATAAATCATGTACATGTACTTATATACACAAAGACTTGTAGGCACACACATACATCCACACATACTTACACATACACACACACACATACACATACACACATATTCACATACAAACACTTTCATACACACGAGTATATATATATATATACACACACTCATATGGACATATTCACATACGCACAGACATAATATAACTGCTTACACTCACATACACTCATACACACATGCACAAACACACATGCAAACACACACAAATGCACGCACACACATACTTAAACACATAAAACATTCAGATAGATACATACATACACACAAGCACAGACACACACATGCATATACAAGCACACACACATAAACACACACATGCACTCTCACTCACATGTACATACACACACACGTGGTCTTGTACACAGACATACATCCAAGCACTCACACGCATACTCAAACATTATCTAGATACACACACACACATTCAAGCACTGACATGTACATGCACACATACTCACAACCTCACCCAATACACTCACGCAAACACATACATACGCATATTCCCTCACCTACCCACCACAATGTATACAGGTAAATAGAAAGAGAGGTAGAGAGAGAGAGTGGGAGAGAGAGAGAGAGAGAGAGAGAGGCTGTGCTGGTGTTCGGTATGTGCAACATGAATGAAATAACTGAAAATCTTCCTAGATGTAGGTTGGTTCTACCAAATTACTTGTTTCTTGGAATCTCAAAGAGTTTGCAAACTAAACTAAACTGAAGACAGACAGAAGAAATAAAAGAAAGAAAAAAATGAAAAAAGCGCAGAAAGAAAGAATTTACTCCCTACCACAATTCCACAAAGAATAAGTCTGTTGTAATGTTGAGATTTTTCTTTTAGCATTCTCTGAAGAATGTTTTAAAAGTCTACAGAAATTTCCTGAAGATTTTCATAACATAGATATAACCTAGGTGTATTAGATGTGGCAGCCAGAGCAGCAGAAACAGCAACTGTAGTAGTAGTAGTAGTAATAGTAGTGGTGGTGGTGGTGGTGGTGGTGGTGGTGTTGATAGTAGTAGTCGTAATAGTAGTGGTGGTGGTGGTGGTGGTGGTGTTGATAGTAGTAGTCGTAATAGTAGTGGTAGTGGTGTTGGTGGCAGTGGTGATAGTGGTGGTGGTAGTAGTAGTGGTGATAGTGGTGGTGGTGTTCTTACTAGTAGCAGTAGTAGCTGTAGTAGTAGCATTAATAGTAGTAGTAGTGGTGATGGTAGTAGTAGTAGTAGTAGTAATAGTAGTGGTAGTGGTGATAGTGGTAGTATTATTATCATTATTATTAGTAGTGGTGGTGGTGGTGGTGGTGGTGGTGGTAGTGATTTTGCCTTTATTTTCTTGGTGGTCTCTTGTGTCCAAGAAAGACGATTCTGCAACTTGTTGCTGAATAACCAGCACAGATAATGTGTTTATAGCAAACGAATGCTTGTGCTGCATTTGGTCTGGCTCCTCCCATCAAATCAACATTGCTTGAATAGGTGCTGCCCACTGTGCCCCACATCAGATGTCAATTGATCACAGACTAATGTGAGATGAAATATTTTGCCCAAGAACACAATACACTGTATGGTCTGGGAATTGAAACCACAATCTCACACTTGTATGTGCAACAATCTAATCACTAGGTCAGCCTATAATACATGTAACAAACTTGTGATTGAACATATTCCAGATGTGACCATCCTGTCTTTTTTTTGTTTTGGAGCAGTGGTTCTTAACTGGGGTCCATAAGGCCCCTGAGGGTTCAGATAAGATTTTTGGGGTCCACACAGCAAAATAGCAAATAGGGTATTTGCAACAGTATTTTAAGGGCCACTGAAAAAATTTTGATTTCGATGTATGTACTGGTATGTATTACAAGAGACAGTTGGGTTTCTTTCTTGAAGATTTTACTTCGTTCAACCTACGTGAGTCAATGTGTGAAAAACAAAATAGGAATTTTGAAAGAAATTTCTATAAAACCAATCTTAAACATCGAATGACTATAAGGGCCCACCAGAATAAAATAGTAATCAAAGGGGTCCATAGGTAAAAAAGGATTTAGATGTATGTATTGGTATGTATTGCAAGAAACAGCTAGGTTTTTTTCTCTAACATTTTACATAGTTCAAACTACACAAGTTAAAACTTAACCTTTTCGTTACTGTATTTCTGTTGAGATGCTCTGTGTTTCTTTCAGTTACTTTAAATATAACAAAGAATTTAGTAAAATAACTTAGCTATCATTCAGCTAGTGTTAGAAACATAAATTGTGACTAAGGTTTGATGGAAGATTTTAATTCAAGACTTATGAAAACAAGACATTTGTACTACAGAGCCAGAGGTGGTTTCAGCCGGGTTGGTAACAAAAGGGTTAATATGTGGAAAACAAAACAGGAATTTGGAAGAAGTTTTTATAAAGCTAGTTTGTAAATATCGAATGACTATCGAGGTCCACCAGAATAAAATACTAATCAAAGAGGTCCATAGATTTAAATTGGTTGAGAACCCCTGTTTTAGAGTATGTCTGATGGGCCCTTTCTAGTGATATAGCATTGGTTTTAGCTTTCCCATGTGGTAACCGGATTAGCTTTGCCCCCTCTTTAAACATAACCTACCTTTACCTGTAACCAGCTCATCATCGTCATTTAACATCTGTTTTCCATGCTGGTATGGGTTGGACAGTTTGACAGGGGCTTGAGAATCAGAGCACTCTATCAAGTTCCAGTTGTCTGCTTTGGCATGGCTTCTACGGTGGGATGCTCTTGCTAATGCCAACCACTTTACAGAATGTACAGAGTGCTTTTTACGTGGTACCGGCACCTGTGAGATTACCTAGTACTTTGTAAGACAAGCACCCCCCCTCAACTGAGAGCAGTGAATAATATTGCAGGAAGTGGTTTAAAGTCATGTTATATGAGTTAGGGGAAGTTGATAGTCTGTGTTACCTAGTTAACCTAATT
>NC_142939.1:63273386-63300886 GCF_046866305.1 Octopus bimaculoides
GTTTCCATAAGCAACCTTGCCCAGACTTGTACCTAAAGGGGAACTTTATGGGTGCAATGCCATGGTCATTGATGACTGAAGGGTGTCTTTGCGCCTTTATATATTGAGTAGTATGCTTTATGTTACTAGAATACTTTGGTTTGATCTACTAAAACATGCTACTCCTAAATTCTTCTTATACTAACTTTTTAATCAAAGTGAGGACAAAGTAGATTATTACAGAAGAGTCATATAATATGCAATAAAAACAAAACCAAATGTTGATATTTTGATATTTTGATATTTTGAATGTATTTAATATGCATGTTTTGGGTAATTATGCAGGAAATTTATTACATAATTCCTTTCTCAGTTAAAACATTTTAAGTATTTGATCAGTCTATATGTATATATGTATAATATATGTATTATGGCTATAGCCTCTGGCTGACCAAAGCCTTGTGAGTGGAGTTGGTAGATGGAAACTGATGGTAGCCCATCATACATACATATATATATATACATATATATATATATATCACAATTTAGCTAGGTGTTAAATAACCACCTAAGGGATATTTATATCCGAAGAATTTACTTGTTTTTATTGCCTATGCCAATAACAATGTTATGAACTATCACTCTTAACAAATACATAAATAAATAAAATAAACATACAGTTTATCAATATATAAATTAGAACTGGAAACGTAAACAATAAATTGAACAATTAAATAATTTAATCATTAAATGATAAATTCAATTCAATTTAATTATTTTATACAAACAAATGACATGGCTCATAAATTACAGCTGTTTCCACTTCATTAATAAAACCGAGTTTTTCAAGAATAATAAAATCCTGTTTAAATATAATGAGGTTTCATCAAATCAACATATCTTCTTAGATATTTCGTGAAAAATAGCAATTGAAAGTATTTATAACTGCTAATGCTTTCCAAAAAAACACTTGTTGAGAGCGAGCTTAATCCTAAATAAATAATCTAACTGAAATTATGTAAATTGCTAAATTTAAATTTATTAGTATTTATGTATGTATGTATGTATGTATGTATGTATGTATGTCTTTCTGTCTGTGTTTTTCTCCCACCACCATCAATGTTGCTGTGCTTAGGCCCCCCGTAACTTAGTGGTTTGGCAATGGGGTTCAATACAATAAGTACTAGACTTACAAAGAATAAGATCTGGGGTCGATTTCTTTGACTAAAACACTTCAAGGCAGTGCTCCAGCATGGCCACAGTCAAATGACTGAAACATACAAAAGAATAAAACAATATATATATGTGTATGGGGGTCTTAAGCAAGGATGCATCCTGGCACCAACCTGTCTCTCTTTATACATGGCCTCCATGTTCAATGAAATCCCACTAGACTCATCTTCCATCAACATGCGTTATTGCTTGGATGGTGGACTCTTCAATCTCACACGTCTCCGCGCAAAGATGAGGACCTCTGCCTTTTCAGTCTGTGAAATGCAGAATGCCGACAACAATGCCACCCCAAGCCAGACCATAGATGGCCTACAAAGGTCGGCCGATCTTTACAAAGCAGCTTATGAATGCTTCAGGATGCAGGTAAACATCTTAAAGACCAAGATCCTGATCCAACCTGCATCAGGCCAGAACAGTTCACCCATGAACATTAGCATCAACGGCCAACCCATAGAAGAAGTTGAACACTTCTTATACCTTGGGTGTATTCTTTTGAAGACCCCCATGTGTGAAAAGGACTTGGAGAACCGGATCAGGGCGATCCACTCTGCCTTCGGTAGACTCAGCCAGTGTGTATTCTTCAATCACACACTGACCATCTGGACAAAGGTCATGGTCTTCTCTGTTATTGTCCTATTAACTCTTCTCTGTGCTTGTGAGACTTGGACGCTGTACCGCCATGACTTCAAGCACCTTGAATGCTTCCAGCAATCCATCTATGACAGCTCTTCAATATTTGATGGGACGATCATTTTACCAACAATGAGATTCTACACTGCGCCTCACTACCAAGCGTCAAAGCCACCATTCTTCGCTATCGTCTCTGCTGGGCAGGTCACGTCCAGCATATGGAGCCCTCTCCTCTCCCAAGGATCATGCTCTATAGGGAACTTGCAATCAGAACAAGATCGAGAGGAAGCCTGAAATTCCTTTCTAAAGACCAGCTCAAATGGACCCTAACACCCAGCCATCCTCATGGGAACAGATTGCCATGGATAGGACAGCCTGGAGGACTGCTATCTGCAATGGAGTCAGCTCCTTTGAGCAGAACAGACAACAGAATGAGGAGGTAAAATGCAGGAAAAGAAAGGAGCGTCTTCAACATTCTCGTCCCACACTGACCATCCTGTACGAATTCTGCCCACAACTCTTTCACCACTGGCTTGGACTCCAAAATCATATTCAGCACAAACATCTGCCGAGGAGACTGAATGGAGACTGATGAACCCAATACTCAGATATGAGCTGGAGCCGACAATATATATAGTCACAATGAGAATATTTAAACCTCTTATAGGGATAGATAGACTGATTTAGTTTATCAAATTTTGAAGATGTATTTCTTCAATGAATTTATCATATAAAATATTGTCAAATAGCGAACCTTATTGTTGAGTTAGAAAATAGAGAGATCTAAAGGATAAACATGTCTATATAGTCTGTGGTGGTGGTCGTGGTGACAGGGTTGTGGTTATTTTGATGTTGATGCTACTGCTAATGATGATTATGTTATGTTTAGATAAGTATGATGTTGATACTGTTGATGATGATGATGATAATTACAATGCTGCTGATGATAATGATGATGATGACGACGACGACGACGACGGTGGTGGTGGTGGTGGTGTCAGTTATGATGATGATGATAGTGATGATCATAATGGTGATGATGATGACGATTATTATTATTATTATTATTATTATTATTATTATTATTAATATGATCATGATGATGATGATGATGAGTATGATACTGTTGAACATCTCTGTCTGTCTTTTATTACATAAAACACTGAAATCTCTCTCTCTCTTTCTTTCTCTCTCTCTCTCTCTCTCTCTCTCTCTCTCTTCCACATCTGCCTGTTTGCTTGCCTGCCTCTCTGCCTGTCCTCCTACATGTCTGTCTGTGCGTCCCCATCTGTCTTTTACACACACACTCATTCTATGTCTATCTGTCTATCTGTCTGTTTGTCTCCTGCCCCCCACCCCCCCACCCCTGAAAAAACAACATGCTTCCCAAGTATATTTCAGTATGCATGTGCGATTGTGGTTTTGTCTTACCACGTCGGTGATGACGGCGATAGGGGTGGGGTGGGGGTAGAATCATCATATGTGACATAAACACACATGCTCACACACACACACACACACACACACACACACACATGCATAGACATAAATGCACACAGACACATGCATGTATGCGTGCCACACACAAAATGACATACACACACAGACACACACAGACACACACACATACACTCATATAAACTGACACACACTCCCATATAGACATACGCAAACTCGCACACACACAAACTGACACACATATAGACACACATACACATAGACATACACACACTCACACAAACTGTTACACATAGACACACACATGCACAAAAACACACAAATACACACACACCAGTTGCTCTCAGGTATGTGTTTGTAACATGGTTAATGTTTTTATGCATGCATAAGAGTTACATACTTAAAAATTTAGATTATTATTATTATTATCATTATTATTATTATTATTATTATTATTATTATTATTATTATTATTATTATTATTATTACCTCTGCTTTATCGAAGGCGGAGGCATTGTTTTTAGTCATGTTTGTTTGTCCGTGGAGAAGATATCTCAAGTACCACTGGATGGATTCGGATGAAACTTTCAGGGAGGTTTGGCCTGATGACTGGCACGAACTGATTAAATTTTGGGATCTCTCTGATACCGGACAAGGATACTGGATTATTTTTATGTTTTTTTACTTAATTTTTGAGAGCAGTTGGGTTCATTTTTATCATTCTCGTTTGTGAGAGCAGTTGAGTTTATTTCAGATATTCTCGTTAAAAATCACCTCTGGCTAATTGTTGAGAGAATGTTGTTCATGTTGCCTTGGCAGAAATTTGCGCTCTCTGAGTGCTCTTGTTATTATTATTTTGTGGCATTTTGTCCATCTTTATGTTCTGAGTTGACTTAGCCTTTCATTCCTTTGGGATCGATAAAATAAATACCAGTTGAATACTGGGACCAATGTAATCAACTTGCTCCCTCCTTCAAATTTTCAGGCCTTGTGCCTATTGTAGAAATGACTGGCCCTCCCTTTACATTGTATACTGTGAATACTTTCTCTTATTCGTTTCAGTCATTTGACTGCAGCCATGCTGGAGCACTGCCTTTAGTCGAACAAATCAACCCCAGTGTATATATATATATATATATATATATATATATATATATATATACATACACACACACACACACACACACACACACACATACATACGTGTGCATGTGTGTATGTATATAAGTGTGTGTGGCTGTGTTTGTTCCCCTGCCATCACTTAACAACTGATGCTGGTGTGTTTATATCCCTGTAACTTAGCAGTTCAGCAAAACAGACTGATAAAAAGCTTACAAAGTATAAGTCCTGGGGAGGGGGGGGGGTGGAATTTCTTCAAGGTAGGGCTCCAGCATGGTCGCACGCAGTCAAATGACTGAAGCAAGTAAAAGAATAAAAGAACAACAGAAGGGTTAATTTCGGGCCCCTTATTTAGTGCCATTTATTTATTTGTATATTTTGTATTTATTTATGTACTTATTTGTTTTGCTCTCATTTCAGGGCTTGGTAGCCTAGACGAGGTGCGGTTGGTTAGTGATCTGTTTGACAAAAATGGCTACAACCCATTGATTCGGCCAGTTAGACATGTAAACGAGACTATTGTTATCAGTTTTAGTCTTGCGTTGAGTCAGCTCATTACCGTGGTAAGTATGCAAATTTGTCATCTTAACGAGCTTCGTTGATTATTTGCACTAATAATTACTAGCCCACATGGTTAGCAAAAAGAAAAAACAAGACAAAGCAGAAATTGCTTTGATATGGTTTGTACATCTGGTGTGTCCTTCAGAAGTGGTTGGCATTAGGAAAGGCATCTAGATATAGAAACCATGCGAAAGCTGACACTGAAACTCCATGTTGTCTTTATTTTCATTGGATTCTAAAGAATTGTCCAGTGCTTACTTCCATGAAAGATGGACATTAAATGATAATGATGAGGTTGTTGTTGATGATGATGATGTTGATGATGTTCATGATGTTCATGATGATGATAGGAAGAGGTAAAAAACAGTGGGGATTAGATATCTTGTTGTACCCTCAACGTATGGAATTGGGAATGTGGCTGGGTAGAGGATTCATGAATGTATGGGATTGGGAGAAATAGGGAAAGGGTGTAGACGCATATATACGTGTGTGTGTGTGTGTGCATGGCTGTGTATGTGTGCGCGTGAATAAAATTAATGGACAAGTGCTGAGGGGTGGATTCAGTGAATGACAGATAAGAGTTTCGCAGGCTGGGGTCCAATGATGCATAGGTGAGGTTGGGTGCAGTGGTGGTGGTGTTGGAGGTGTGTACCCAAGTGCAGCTGAATAGGAATAATGATACAGTCGACAGGGAAATGCTGCGAGTGTGTGTGTGTGAGAGAGAGAGAGAGGGATAGAGAATGAAAGAAAAAGAGAGAGGTGATATGGGACTGGATTGGTTGCCAGAAAGAGAGAGAGTGTGTGTGTATGTATGTGTGTGATGTGTGTGCATGCATGTCTGTGTGTACATGTGTGATGGGTGGGTGGCTGTTCAGAGAGGCAGTATATAGTATGTGGGGAGAGTTAGAAATGAAAGGTAGTGGGAGAAATAAAAGAGAGAATTCAGTGGCTCAGGAGCTGGTGGGGGGCATGAGGGTGGGGACGGCGTGATCGATTTTGGTGAATGATGTTTACGTCATAGTGACAATATGATTACCGCTATTATGTACATATATAAGACCAGAGCGACCTCACACGCGGCTAAATATTCCAAACTGGACACTTGCGGAATTTCCTTGGCACCGATATCACAACCATTTATAATTCATTATTTGTTTGTGTGTATGTGTGTGTGTGTATGTATATATATATATATATATATATATATATATATATATATATATATATTATATATGTATGTATGTATATATATATTATATATGTATGTATGTATATATATATTATATATGTATGTATGTATATATATATTATATGTGTATGTATGTATATATATATATATATATATATATATATATATATATATAATATAGACCTCATATACTTATTAACTATTATTGGTAGTAACCAATATTTTATTGGTGCCGACACATAAATACCTGAAAATAGATGACCTGGCATACATGAATGGAGAAACTACTTAATGAAAGCAAAGCAGTTTCTCTTTCTCACTCTCAAATTCTCTTTCTCTTTTCTCGTCTCTCTCTCTCTCTCTCCCTCTCCCTTTTTCACTTTATTTATCCATTCTTGTCTGACTATTTTTAGACATAGTTACATGTACACACAAGTATATACTTATATACATATACACTCATATATATATATATATATATATACGTGTGTGTGTATATATATATATATATATATATATATATATATATATACGTGTGTGTGTGTATATATATATATATATATATATATATATATATATATATTCTTTTATTCTTTTACTTGTTTCAGTCATTTGACTGCAGCCATACTGGAGCACCACCTTTAGTCAAACAAGTCAACCCCAGGACTTATTCTTTGTAATCCTAGTACTTATTCTATCGGCCTTTTTTGCCGAACCGTCAAGTCAATGGGATATAAACACACCAACATTAGTCGTCAAGTGATGGTGGGGGTACAAACTTAGATACACACACATAAAATTATAGTTTCAACTCAGAACTGCGGCCATGCTGATGCACCACTGTGTGATATAAATATATATATATATATATATATATATATATATATATATATACAAATATATGCATATATTTATATATTATTTATGTTATTATATGATCAAACGCCACGCACTGTCTCCAAGTATATATATACACATATATACAAGCATTCATGTATATACATATCTATCTATCCATCCATACACACATCCAGCTATCATTATACTTATACATACACACATGTATCCATCCATCCATCCATCTACCCACCTGCCCATCCATCTACTCATCCCCCCCATCTATCCACCTGCTCATCCATACATCTGCCCACCCATCCACCCTTCCACCCATCCTTCCCTCCATTCACCCATCCACCCACCCACACATCCATCCATCCATCCATCCATCCATCCATCCACTCATCTACCTTTCCATCCATCCTTCCCTCCATCCACCCACCTGTGCATCCATCCACCACCATCCTCTCCCACCCACCCACCCGCTCATCCATCCATCCATCCACATGTCTACCTTTCCACCCATCCTTCCCTCCATCCACTCATCCCTCCCCCATCCCCATCCACCCGCCCATCTATCCATTCCTTCCTCCCTCCACCACCACCCCATCCATCCATCCATCCGTTCACCCATCCACCCTCCCATCCATCCATCTCCATCCATCCATGCATCCATCCATCCACATGCATACATATATAGTTACTCAATGACTGCTGCACACAGCCTGTTCTAACTGACGCACTGAGCTGTACAGTGAGACATTGACATTAACACGCATTCTAGTCTCTCATTTGTCTGCCACCCACCCCCCGTCTCTACTGCTACTGCTGCTGCTGTCTACAATTAACAGTGCCACATGTACCCCCTGCACTATACACCACGCACCAGTGCACTGGTGCACCATGGCACCTTTGTAATGTGGCATTTATAGTTTGACACCTGACTAGCTGCCTTGGAAACCTGACAGACATCATTAAACGAGGAGGTCTCCTTCTTTTGACGACATTACAATATGCTGCAGTGCATGTGTGCACGTGCATGCTTGTGTGCATGTGTGTTGTATGCATGTGTGTGTGTGTGTGTGTGTGTGTGCAGGGTATTGTATATGTGCGGTGAGTGTGACTTGTGCTAATTCAGTAGTTTGTTGACTTTAAAATATAACATACCTATTTATACATCATTTTGTTATTTGTCTCTCTTCTCTCTTTGTCTATCTGTCTGCCTGTTTTTCTACCTGGCTGCCTGTCTATCTGTCTCCTTATGTCGATATATATATATATATATATATATATATATATATATATATATATTAAGGCAGCGTGCTGGCAGACACGTTAGCATGCCAGGCAAAATGCTTAGCGGTATTTCGTCTGTCTTTACATTTTGAGTTCAAATTTCGTCGAGGTCAACTTTGCCTTTCATCCTTTCGGGGTTGATAAATCAAGTACCAGTTGCGTACTGAGTCGATCTCATCGACTGGCACCCTCCCCCAAAATTTCGCACCTTGTGCCTAGAGTAGAGTCATATATATGTATGTATGTATGTCATCATCATCATCATCATCATCGTTTAACGTCCGCTTTCCATGCTAGCATGGGTTGGACGATTTGACTGAGGACTGGTGAAACCGGATGGCAACACCAGGCTCCAGTCTGATTTGGCAGAGTTTCTACAGCTGGATGCCCTTCCTAACGCCAACCACTCAGAGAGTGTAGTGGATGCTTTTACGTGTCACCCGCACGAAAACGGCCACGCTCGAGATGGTGTCTTTTATGTGCCACCTGCACAAGCCAGTCCAGGGGCACTGGCAACGATCTCGCTCGAAAATCCTACAGGAGCCAGTCAGGCGGTACTGGCAACGGCCACGCTCAAAATGGTGCATCTCATGTGCCACCCGCACAAGAACCAGTCCAGGGGCACTGGCAACGATCTTACTTGGCTTGCCGGGTCTTCTCACGCACAGCCCATTTCCAAAGGTCTCGGTCCGTAGTCATCGCCTCGGTGAGGCCCAATGTACGAAGGTCTTGCCTCACCACCTCAGCCCAGGTCTTCCTGGGCCTACCTCTTCCACGGGTTCCCTCAACTGTTAGGGTGTGGCACTTTTTCACGTAGCTATCCTCCTCCATTCTCACCACATGTCCATACCAGCGCAATCGTCTCTCTTGCACGCCACAACTGATGCTTCTAATGTTCAGCTTTTCTCTCAAGATACTTACACTCTGACGGGTATTCACATTGACATTACACATCCAACGGAGCATACTGGCTTCATTCCTTGCGAGCTTACGTATGTCCTCAGCAGTTACAGCCCATGTTTCACTGCCATGTAGCATGGTTGTTCGTACGCATGCGTCATACAGTCTGCCTTTTACTCTGAGTGAGAGTCCCTTTGTCGCCAGCAGGGGTAAGAGCTCTCTAAACTTTGCCCAGGCTATTCTTATTCTAGCAGCTACACTTTCAGCGCACCCACCCCCACTACTAACTTGGTCGCCCAGATAGCGGAAGCTATCGACTACCTCTAGTTTTTCACCCTGGAATGAGATAGAAGTTGTTTCCTGTTTGTTTGCAGTCTTTATTGCACCTGAACATCTGCCACAAACAAAAACTAACTTGCTAGTTAACCTGCCTTTGATGTTGCTGCACCTCTTATGTGTCCATAGCTTGCACCGGGTACATCTTATAGAGTTACTACCTACTCCTTTTCTACATACTGAGCAGGGCCATCTACCTGAAGGGGTTTGTATTTTATCTACCTTCCTACTTATTAGGATTTTGGTTTTAGCTAGGTTGACTCTAAGGCCCTTCAATTCTAGACCTTGCTTCCACACCTGAAACTTCTCCTCTAGTTCTGATAGTGACTCCGCAATTAGGGCAAGGTCATCAGCATAGAGGAGCTCCCAGGGGCAACCTGTCTTGAACTCCTCTGTGATTGCCTGGAGGACTATGGTAAATAATAGGGGGCTGAGGACGGAACCTTGGTGGACCCCTACCTCTACCCGGAATTCATTGCTGTACTCATTTCCAACCCTCACCTTACTGGCCGCATCTCTGTACATGGCTCGCACAGCTCTCACTAGCCATTCTTCTATCCCAAGTTTCCTCATTGACCACCAGATAAGGGATCGGGGGACCCTGTCAAAGGCTTTCTCCATGTCAACGAAAGCCAGGTACAGAGGTTTATCCTTGGCTAGGTATTTCTCTTGCAACTGTCTCACTAGAAATAAGGCATCAGTAGTGCTTTTACCTGGCACGAACCCAAACTGCATCTCATCTAAATTGATTCGCTCCCTAATTAGTTGGGCTATGACCCTCTCTGTAACTTTCATAACCTGATCTAACAGCTTGATGCCTCTGTAATTATTTGTATCTAAAGCGTCCCCTTTACCTTTGTAGCAGTTGACTATGATGCTGCTACACCAGTCATAGGGTATGACTCCTTCGTGTATCACCTGGTTCGTAATACGGGTGACTAGGCTATAGCCAACACTGCCAGATATTTTGAGCATCTCTGCAGTGATTCCTGATGGGCCGGGGGCTTTCCCGGTCTTCATACTCTTAATTGCTTTATCTACCCTGGTACTATCAACTCGGATAGCTGGTCCCTCTATTGGGTCGACATAAGGCAGGCTCTCTTTCTCCCATTCATTCTCTTTATTAAGCAATCTATCGTAGTGGCATCTCCAGACCTCTTTCTTTGCATCCTCATTTAATGCAAGCGTACCATCATCCATGCGAACACATTTCTCTCCTACAACATCACTATTCTCTCTCCTACACTGTCTTGCAACACGAAATACCTCGAGTCTTTGGTCCTCACGGCGCAGAACATTGGCAAATCTTTCCTTATCTGCTTCCCCTCTGGCTAAATAAACCTGTCGCCTAGCCTCCCTTCTGGCACATTGGTACAATTCCCTGCTACCACCGTTCTTCCAGTCCTTCCAAGCTTGTTTCTTTTGTCTAATAGCCCTGTCTACCTCCTTGTTCCACCACCACGTTACTCTGGGTTGGGAGGGGACCTTACACCACCCACAAATCTGGTCGGTGGCTTTTAACAGGTTGTCCCGCAGAAATCTCCAATTGTCTTCCACGTTGTATGATGCTATATCCCCTTCTATTTCGTTAAATGCTTCAAGTAACTTGTCTCTAAGTCTCTGTCCGTTTGCAGGGTCTTTAAGCTTCCACACCCTTCTTCTCCAAGCCTGTCTAATCCTGGGCACCCATTTTGCCTTGATCCCAAAGTCGCTAACTACTAATCTATGTTGTGGGGTACATTCTTCGCCAGGGTAGGTTTTGGCATTTATAAGCCGCCCTCTTTCCCTATTTCTGGCGAGGATGTAGTCGATTTGGCTAGAGTGTCTGCCGGAGCGGTAGGTGACTAGGTGACTGGCAGGTTTCCTGAAGTTGGTATTGCAGACCATAAGATTGGTTGCATCACAGAACTCCAGCAGTCTGGTTCCCTCCTCGTTGCGGGAACCGAAGCCATAGCCTCCATGTATGCCATGGAAGCCCCCAGCACGACGTCCGACATGACCGTTGAAGTCTCCAGCCACAAAGAGAAGGTCCCTGTCACTCGTCGACGAGGTAGTTTGCAAGAGGGTGTCATAGAATTGGTCTTTCAGACCATCTGGTAGCCCAGGTTGAGGTGCATAGGCTGAGATGACAGTAGCTAATCTATGATGAAGCACTAGTCTGATCTTAAGTACTCTGTCACTTACTCTAACGACCTCGATTACCTTATCCACCCATTTCTCCGCTAGAAGTATTCCTACGCCCCCGACCCCGTCAGTGTTCCCTGCCCAGAAAATCTTGTACCTGTGTTCTTTGCCTGTGAGGAACCTTGCAGAACCTCCTCTCCATCTTACTTCCTGGATGCAGCACATATCTACGCATCTCCGTTCAAGCATCTCAACAATTTCACCAGATCTACCTTTCAGCGTGCCGACGTTGAGAGTGCCAATCCTAACAGTATGGGTGTTGGGGGTGTGGGCCTGTAGCCTGGGAAGGGGAAAAGCAGTGTCGTTATGTATGTATATATATATATATATATATATATATATATATATGTAAGTAATGAAGTGAAAACAGCATAGACTTTGTTTGTCTTCTTACCCTCTTAGAGGATTTAAGTAAAATTATACAAATGTATCCGACTGATTAAATTAATTCTATTTATTTATTTATGCAGCTCAGGTAGTCCTGCATTTTAATTGATGTAATGATTGCATTGTTCAATTAAATGGAGCCACTTGAAATGGTCATATTGCATCACCTCTTGATATCCTGTTGCTTATTTTGATTTTATAAAGATATATATATACCAGAGTAAGCACATAAATGTGAAACAAGGTGGTAGAAATAGTCCTAGAATACTGGAGATAGAATAATATGCTTTATTAATAAAGCTGCAAAGACCTCCCAAAAACGGTTACTCAGAGTTTCACTTTCCTGTTACTCAGACTTTCAACAATTTTGGTTAAGATGCCAAGGCTTTTATTGCTGAACACTCTTCCAAATGCAACAAAGAATAGAAATGGCTTCTCTGATAATTTTTCCACTTGAATAATAAGATGTTTATATATTATTTGGTATTTGCAAATCATTTATATATGTGTGTGTGTGTATCATTTCATCATTCTTTGACAAGAATAGTGTTGACTGCAGGACAGCTGTCTGATGAAGGTTAAGCTTGCTGAAACCTTGAAGTCACTCTCAACATTATTCCTGTAAAAGAACATTTACTATTTATTCTACAGAAAGTATTGAGTATTCCTTACAAACATTAACACACACACACACATACAGACTTTCATATCTTTTCTGTCTCTTGTTCGATACCAGCTGTATTAATTGTGGTTTCTACGATCAGAGAAGATGGGAATCTTAGATTCCTTGATTTCATTTATTTTTTCTCATTCCATTTTTTACGTCAACCGTCTTTGCATTTTTCTTCTCATTTTTTTCTTATTTTCTCACTGTCTTGCATCCTTGTTTTTAAAATATATATAATGCATAAGAGCCTGTTTGGGGGTTCATGGTGAAATCTACAAACATACCTAATTAAAGTATTTTAACAAGTTGGAAGAACGTGAAGTAAAAGAAAATAATTTCTACATTAGTTTATTTACGTATATTAGTATTAATATTACAATGGAAAGTAAAAATTTTGTCATAGTTATTATAACTTAAAATCTATACTAACGTTCACAACAATTCAATCTTGTTGGATTTGAGTAATAAACATGGCATAAAGATTAGCCAATACTCAAAAGTGTGAGTGTTGTGGCATTGAGTAACAACCAACAAACACCGGAGAGTGAGTGTTGTGGATTTGAGTAACAACCAACGATCACTGAATAATTTCCCAAAAATCAGGGTTTTTATAACTGCTCATACACGAATTCTAAGAACCGTACATCGTGAAAGATTTCTTTAATGAAAGTTTAGAATTCGTATATGGGCAGTAATTTTTAACCAATGAGAAATCAACAATTTCTCCTGTTCGGGCAAACGAACCTGTGTCCTCTCTCCGCCTCGTATGAATTTGCTACAGTATCATAGAAGCACGAAACTATTAGTAACTCTTTTGGTTGTGTATTGAAATTGATATTAATCTCTCACTGGATGGAGTACATTTTTTGTTGATTCTACGTATATTGGATCTGAAAACTGTATATGTGTGTGCATGTGTGTGTCATTACAATAAAATTAAAAAATGATCTAGCAAGAGTTTGTCAAGCTTCAATGTTAGCTTCAGCATAGTTTCTACAGCTGGATGCTCTTTCTGATGCCAACCACATTGCAGTGTGTCCTGGGTGTTTTCTTTCTTTTTTTTTTTTGTGGCACCAACAACAGTGAGGTTGCCAAGTAACTTGCAAGACAGTAACTTGCAATTTCTGTGCTAATTTTCAAAACCCTATGTCTTTTTCACTAATTTCCTGTCATCCTCTCTCAGACTTCCATCCATGATGTTGCTGGAGTATGCAAGGCATCAAAGAAAGAAAGATTTGTTTTGAAACAGCATTTGCATCAGATTAACTTTGAATAACCATTGAGTTTCGTTAAAAATTTTTGAACAAATTTCTCTTCAGTAATAAGCCTTGAAAGCTCGTTAAGATTCCGCAGTCACATAGTTGAATTAATGATGTAGTATCTGAAGGCAAGACATTAATTTAGACGTTCTTTAAATGACAACGTATTTCTTGCGCATCACACAATTGTTAACTAACGACACTAGTTTTCTCACTTTAATTCCAAATCTCACTTAAGTAACCATTTGTTAAAAAGAACTACAATCATCCATGCATTTGCATGAGCACGGTAATGAACAGATAAAATTCTGACACCTCTAAATCACCAAGGATTTAATCTTTGTCCAATCACTAGAAGCTCTTCTTTCTATCTCTTCATATTAACGCAAAATAAAAAAAAAAAGGAAAAATCCATATTATAACTTGCCTTTTTTGAAGATTAAAATCCTTCAGCATTTTTCATTTTTAAACAAAGCAGAAATATAAAACCCTGTTTCATTTGCATTGTAAATATTCTCCAGAGAATATTCAGCAATATTTCTTTTTTTCTTTTTGTTTTGCCATTTTCTGAATTAATCTTCACTTTGAGCTGATACAAAAATCACCATCATTTACTTTTTTTACTCTAACTATATACACAACACAATACTCTTATACTATTCATACCTGTTAGACCATCCATCAGGTGGTGTGAAATATTTTAGGTTTACCAAAACTCTTATTTGTGTTCATGCTTCAGCAATCCAGTAATGGAACCATTCATTTCACAAAAATTGCCAAATCAAATTTTCAATGCCAACTCAATTTGATTACCTTCACTAGATTGTACTCTCTTATAATCTGTATATCTTTAATAAGAGCCATTAGAGGACAAGATATCTTGTAGTATTTACTTTGTAATCTCTGTGACTATTATAATCATTAAATGTCCATGTTTCATGCTGGTATGAGTAGGGCTGTTTGACAGGACCCAGTGAGTCGAAGGACTGCATGGTGCACCATGGTTTCTACAGCTAGATGACCCTCCTAGCACCAACCACTTTACAGAGTGTGTTGGGTGCATTTTTCATGCTACCAGCACCAGTGAGGCTTTCATGCAGTTTACAGGACTATGAACTCTAGGAGAGGGCAACTTTATGCTGGATGAGAGACAAAAGAGGGGTTAAAGTATGAAGGAAGGAGCCAGAACAGAACTGGCTTCTCGTATTATAGGAGAGAAGGCAGAAGTGATTGAGTTCAGCCAAAAAGCAATTGAAGGAGGAAAGTAGATGGCTGGCAATGCTGAACAACAGAAAAGGAATGTTGGAAACAGTAGATAGGAGAAAGACAAAAGAGAGATGATGTTAGGTAAGTTACTGGAGTGAATGGCTGGGAGAAATGGGCTGGCATTGTGCTTGATGAAAGTGAAAGACATTTAATGGTGGTGGAGGTTGGGATATTTGTTGTGTGGGTGGTGGGTAGTGAGGCTGAGTTGTCATCCCGGCAAGGTCAACTTTGCTTTTAATCTTTCCAGGGTTGATAAAAATAAATACCAATCTGGGGCAGAACTGTTGGAAGGTCGAACAAGATATTTTGGATGTCTGTTCTGAACCTTTTCAACCCTTAAAGTAATACTGATAGAAAGTTGTGTCAGCCTGAGTTAGTGGCTTCATTCTTGGATAAGCATCACTAGCATCTGATGGGTACAGGGTTCAATTCCCCATAGCTGCCAGCTGGCAACATTTTATCATCATCTAGGTGTAAACTCCCATTCTTTCTCTGCTGTTTTCACAGCTATACTGCATTCAAAATTTACTTTCTTTTCTGTAAAATACCAACATATTTGGAACTTCCGAAGTTCGTTCATAAATGTTGTCACACATATATATGTATGCATGCATATGTGTGTATAGGTACATGGCTTAGTGTTTAGAGTGTTGGAGTCATGATCATAAGATTGTGGTTTCAATTCCTGGACCAGGTGATGCATTCTGTTCTTGAGCAAAACATCTCCTTTCATGCTGCTCCTGTTTATATATCTGAAAATCTAGGAAACTGGCTCTGTGCCCCTTATGGAATGATGTGGACTAACCATATATGTATTTACATGTGTGTGTCTGTATGTGTGTATGTCTATATATATATATATATATATATATATATATATATATAAGACAATATGTGCTTGCTAGTACAAGACCCACATTAGTATCCTCACTCATATCACTATCGGACCAAGAGTTTAACTACGGTCTGTCCATAGCACTTACTTAGCATTACCTGACACTCTTTGGGTCTTCTAGATACCAATACCTCTCATATATGTGTGTGTAATATTTTGGACTAATGGGTATATGTTGATTAGTGTGTTGAAGTGTTGAGCAAAGCACTGGCACAGTTTACACTACCTGGTATCATCCGCAATTGGGGTATATTTCTGTTGGATCTACTACAACTTATTTTCTCAGCTAACACTGCAGAATTCTATTCTTGATTAAGTAACCAGAAGACGAATTTGGTATTAGTCTTTATTTTATACAACAGTTATTTTGACCCCTCCTGCTACTGTCCTTTATGGGTGGGATTCTGTGCATCATGCTAGTAACAACATGACTGCCCAAACTGAAGATCTTTAACATGACACCACTTTATGCATGGATGTACTTGATGTGACCCAGACTGCAAAATGGATGCAACACAACTTGATATACAGAATCCTACCCATAAAGGACAATAGCAGGATGGGTGGAAACAATCGTTGTACAAAATAAAGACTAATATCATATCCATCTTCTGGTTACTCAAGCAATTATCATATATATAATGTAATCAGAATCAGTGGTTAAAAACAACTAAGGGATAAAATATCCTTATATATACTACCGGTATCCATTACCCATGTTATCTCTGAGCATGAATATGGAGACACACTATGCTCATAAAGTGCAGGCAACAACAGAATAAACAAAAGTTTATCAGGAAACAAATATAAGTAATCAGAAAATGGAGAAAACCTCATATCAGCAAGCACATCAATTGGACCACGTTTATAGCTTATTTTTAATACAAAACATGACATAACATTTATGTGACATAAATATTACGGCCGTTCCCACATCCGGTGCCAACCAATATTTACAAATAGTTGTGAAAATAAAATTCTTCATAGGACATTTGAATCAGGGCATGGGGCTTCATCAGAGTAAAACAAAAGCATCCAAAATAAACAAAAGGAAGGAATAAGAAAGAAAACATGATCTAGAAAAGAAGCCTAAAAGCCCAAAATATTAAAAGCATATAATCTACCATCTTAGGGCTACTTCGTAGATTACATGCTTGGTAGATTATATGCTTTTAATATTTTGGGCTTCTAGGCTTCTTTTCTAGGTCATGTCTTCTTTCCTATTCCTTCTTCCTTTTGTTTATTTTGGATGCTTTTATTTCACTCTGATGAAGATTTGTAAACATTGATTGGCACCGGATGTGGAAACAGCCGTAATATTTATGTCACATAAATGTTATGTCATGTTTTGTATCAAAAATAAGCTAAAGATGTGATCCAATTGATGTGCTTGTTGATCTGCGGTTTTCTCCATTTTCTGATTATATATATATATTTAAACTAAGAATAGTCTGTCGCTATGTTCTGAGTTCAAATTTTGTGGAGGTCGACTTTGCTTATAATCTTTTCAGGGTCGATCAATTAAGTACCAGTTACACACTGGGGTCAGTTTAATCGACTTAATTCTTTCCCCAAAATTTCAGGCTTTGTGCTTATAGTAGAAAGGGTTTTATATATATATATATATATATATATATATATATATATATATATATATATATGTAAATACAACAAACACACAGACATGTATATGATACAAATATGCTAAAAACACACAAGGTAATTTTCTAGTAAAACTGACTGAATAATTTGATACGGATTGTTAGGCTTGAGTCTCATAATTCAATTATATATTTTATAGTCAGTAGCAGCTGTTGGCACTACCCGAATATCCTGGTCTGGGAGTTTAATTATTCAGACGTGCGTGACTAAATACTGCTGATTGTACCACATGTTACCACATGGATGTTTGGTTGCAGCAAAGATCACTCAGGTTTCATTCTCTCTGACCTTTCATTGGAAGATTATATGTATGTTTGTAATGATTAATATGTGTGTGTATATATGTATGTCTGTATGTATGTATGTGTGTGTGTACTTTTATATATATATATGTATATATATATTAAAATGATGATTATATATACATGTATGTATGTATGTGTTTATATATATATATATATATATATATATATATAACCTCAGTGGCATGGAGAGGGGAGACTGGTAGGCATGGACAACTGCTGGTTTTCCATAAACAACCTTGCTCAGACTTGTGCCTTGGAGGGGAACTTTTTAAGCGCAATCCCAAAGGGGGTGTATATATATATATATATATATATATATATATACACACGTGTGTGCGTGTGTGGTTAAAATGCTTGCATCCTAGCTATACAGTTTCCAGTTCAGTCCTTGCGTGGGCAAGTGACTTTAAACTGGAAGCTAAACAAGGATTTGGTAAATAGAAACTCTAAGAATTGTGGACATTAACACAAGTCCAAATTTAATCCATAAAAATCTTCCCTAATATCTTTCCATCACAACCTGTGCCAGAAAACCTTATTACTATTCAACAGAGCTGCACCTACCTCAGAAATTTTTAAATTAAGAGGGACTACATAAAGCCAAGTGGAGGCACATGGCCTAGTGGTTAGAGCAGTGGACTCACAGTCAAGGGATCATTGGTTCGAATCTCAGACCAAGTGATGTGTGTGTGTTTATAAGTGAAACACCTAAGCTCCACATAGCTCTAGCATAAGATAATGGCGAAACTCTGCTAACTCTTTCACCACAACTTTTTCTCACACTTTCCTCATCATGCATGTAGCAGCTCACCAGCGACTGACTGGTGTCCCATCCAGGTGGGGAACCTATACGCCAGGAAACTGGCCCTTGGCCAGGCATGGCTCAAGAAGGAACAAGAGCTAAGGTGAACTCAAATGTACCACACACTGATGAAGGCTAACCAGGCTAGAACTTCGAAGTCATTGTCAACACAATTCTTGTATAAAGGGTAAAGACTCCCTTTAGAATTGCACTTAAAAAAGTTCCCCTCCAAGGCACAAGTCAGAGCAAGGTTGTTTAGGGAAGACCTACCAGTCTCCCCTCTCGATGCCACTGAAGTTACAGGCTGATGGAGCTTGGCACCAAAGACGTTGCATCTCATTTCTAAAGCTGAGTGAACTGAAGCAATGTGAAATAAAGTGTCTTGCTCAAGAGCACAACATTCAGCCTGGTCTGGGAATCAAACTCACTATCTCATGGTTGTGAGCTCGACTCTCCAACCACTGAATCATATATATATATATATATATATATATATATATATATATATATGGTATGGTATATGAGTTCAGCAAAAATTTAGATTTGGATGAATATGGAGCTTAAGTTGAGGCACCAGAATTTAGTACGGTATTATCCATACAATTTCAAAATAAGGTGATTAGAATCAAAATAAGCTACAAGGATATCCAGAAGTAATGCAGTACGATCGTTTCATGCAACTCCATTTAATTGAACAATGGTTGCATTGTTCAATTAAATGGAGTTGTGTGAAACAATCGTTCTGCATTAACTCTGGATATCCTTGTTGCTTATTTTGAGATTATATATATATATATATATATATATATATATATATATATATATATATATATTGAGAGAGAGAGAGAGAGAGAGAAAGAGAGGTATATTTACTCATCCACATATACATACATGCACTATACCAAGGTGAAGATTAAATATACCCAATCTCCTCCTTCTCTTCCTCCTCCTCCTCCTCCTCTTGTTGAGACTGATGGGAAAAGCAAGAGAGAGAGAGATAAATAGACAGATAGGCAGAAAAAGAAAATCGTATTGCATTTGTGGGCAAATCAAGGTGGTGCTCCAGCATGACCACAGTCCAATGACTGAAACTAGTAAAAGGATAAAAGGGTCAAAGGAAATGAAATGTTGTGATTGGCTTTAAAGGTGTTGGTGTTCGTAGTGGTGGCAGTGGTGGTGGTGGTGACGATGGCAGCAGTTGTAGTGGTGGTGATAATGCTGGTGGTGGTGGTGCTAGTGCCATGGGTTGTATTAGCAGGGTATATATGTGTGTGTGTGCATACAGATTGTTGTAGTAGCTATGGAAACTACAGGTAGAAAAATAGTAGGGGGGGGGGTATGTGCTGGTTGCCATGGTAACGGTACACTAACTATAGTAATAAGGACTATGGTGGTAGTAGTGATGGTGTTGCTGTTATAGTTTTTGTTGTTGTTGTTGATGGTGGTGGTGTTATTGATTGTGGAAGTGTTGTTGTTGTTGTTGTTAGTGGTGGTGGGCGTGGTTAGGAAACTGTGTTGAGCAGTCTGTACCAGATGTTGTCAGGAGGTGGGGGCGGTGGAGTGGCGGTGGTGGTGGTGGTGGCTGCGGATATATGCGGCTTCTCTTTTTCTGTTAGTTGCTTTGTGATTGTGTATGTGCCACTATGTATGTGTGTGTGTGTGTGCGTGCGTGTGTGTGTGTGTGTGTGTGTGCGCGTATGTATCAGTGTAGATAGATAGACAGACAGACAGACAGAGAAAGAGAAACAGAGTTAAACAGAAAGTCAGACGCACACACACACATACATACACACATGATATATACTATATAATACATAAATTTACGTTATAATTTATATATATATATATATATATATATATATATATATATATATATATTCATGTCTTGCCATCTGTATTCACCCTTCCTGATTCTTCCATCATCACACTGTTTCCTAGTCACCTACTGGGACCTCTCGTGTTACCTTGTGGATAAGCTCTGGTCCCTCATCACCTTCTCTCCTTTTGGTTCCGTCTTGTCCATCTCCGTTCACAAAATAGATCTGAATCTTTTCAGTCTCACTGCATAGCACCTTGGGCAAGTGTCTTCGACTATAGCGCCAAACTGACCAAAGCCTTGTGAGTAGATTTGGTAGATGGAAACTGAAAGAAGCCCATTGTAGTATACACACACATACACGTGTGTGTGTGTATGTGCATGTGTGTGTTTGTCCCCCTCCACTTCTTGATAACCCCATAAGTTAGCAGTTCAGCAAAAAAGACTGGTAGCATATGGAACTGTTTTGACAAAATATAAGTACTTGGGATCAATTCATTTAATTAGAATTCCTCAAGGTGCTGCCCCAGCATGGCTGCAGTCTAGTGACCGAAACAAAGTATAAATGACAGAAGATACTCCAGATTTACTTAAGAAGGCCCCTGGCATGTGCACACACACATCAACATCATCATCAACTTTTAGTGTCTGTTTCTTGAAGGTTGTGCCCCAGCATGGCCACAGTCTAATGCCTGAAATAAATAAAAGGTAAAAGACATAAATATGCAAGTGGGGCTGTGTGGTAAGAGGCTTGCTTCCCAACCACACAGTTCTGGGTTCAGTCCCTCTGCATGACACAATGGGTAACTGTTTTTTACTATAGCCTCGGGCTGACCAAAGCCATGTGAGTAGATTTGGTAGACGGAAACTGAAAGAAGCCTATTGTATATATGTGTGTGTGTGTGTGTGTCTGTTCTCCGTCAGCATCACTTCATAGCTGATGCTGGTGTGTTTACACCCCCATAACTTAGCAGTTTGGCAAAAGAGACTGATAGAATAAGTACTAGGCTTACAAAGAATATGTCCTGGGGTCTATTCCTTCAACTAAAAACCCTTTAAGGACGTGCTCCAGTATGGTCGCAATCCAATTATTGAAACAAGTAAAAGAATAGAAAAAAGAGTGTGTCTTCTGCTATAGCCTCAGGCTGACCAAAGCCTTGTGAGTGGATTTGGTAGACGGAAACTGAAAGAAGCCTGTCGTGTATATATATATAGATAGGGTGATAAATTGAATATTAATTCAATTTAAAACCAAGTGGCCTAGCATATAAAAAAAATTTGAAAATTCAGAAAAAATTGTATTACAAGTGTATAAGGGATGACCGCTAGGTGGACATCCAATATGCTAGAAAGAGGTCATCAATGACCCAACCACAAAGAAAAAATAATGTTCTCCAGAAAAATTTCGCAAAACATCAGAACAGGACAAAATGAGAAATATACAGAATAAAGAATTAGCTATGTACTACAGTTTCGAACATTAACGTTTTACTTAACGTAACAACATCCGTGTTCTCGTCAGCATAGCCGTTCTAGAATCAGTATAATTTGCAGAACTATACATGAATTGTCTTCATGAAATAAGACTTGCATACAGTTCTACCGATTACATTGGGGCTATTTTTCAAAATGCCTCAGCTCCGGCACATAAAATTCCGGAAACAATTCTGCAGAGAATAATTCACTGCAGTATATGTTGCTGGCTGGAGAACATGACTATTTAAATTATTATTTATATAGATAGGGTGATAAATTGAATATTAATTCAATTTAAAACCAATTGGCCTAAGCATATTGGATGTCCACCTAGTGGTCATCCCTTATACATGTATATATATATATATGTGTGTGTGTGTGTGTGTGTCTGTTTGTCCCCTACCATTGCTTGACAACCGATGCTGGTGTGTTTACGTCCCCGTAACGTAGCAGTTCGGCAAAAAGATTCGATAGAATAAGTACCAGGCTTACAAAGAATAAGTCCTGGGGTGGGGGGTGGGGGGTGGGGGTCGATTTGTTGGATGTAAAGGCGGTGCTCCAGCATGGCCTCAGTGAAATGACTGAAACAAATAAAATAAAGAATATACATAAACACACACTCACACACACACATATGCGTGTACACTCACACACACACACTCACACACACGCACGCATGCTTTACAAGCATAGACACAGGACAGCTGGAGAGGAAGAAGGCAAAGTGGAGGCCTTACCACACTTCCCCTCCTCCACCCCGTCACACTTATTCACACACCTCTTACTCCCACCACCACTTTTACCCCCCCCCCCTTCCTCCTTATTTCAATACTGCTACACCTACCTACTGCTTCTGACTCTACTGTTGCTACAGCTGGGTCTGTCAACTTCCAGTATGTTCTACCGGAACAGCTGTCTGTTATGTAATATACTGAACACTTTCTCCAACATACAGGACCCTGGAGACTCTTTCACCCTCTCTCTCCCTCCCTCCCTCCCTCTCTTTATATCTCTGTCTCTCTCTCTCTCTTTCACTCTCTCGTATTTCTGCCTCCCTCTCTCACCCACTACATCTCTCTCTGTCTTTGTCACTCTCTTTGTATTTATCTGTCCCACTCTCTCATTCGTTATATGTCTGTCTCTCTCTGCCACTCTCTCTCTGTCACTCCATATATCTCTTTTTCCCTCTCTCACTCACTATTTCTCTGTCTCTCTCTCTGTCACTCCATATATCTCTTTTCCCTCTCTTTCTCTCTCTCTGTCACTCTATATATCTCTTTTTCCCTATCTCTCTGTCTCTCTCTGTTTCTCTGTTACTCACTCTATATATCTTTGTCTCCCTCTTTATATTTTGTCTGTCTGTCTGTCTGTCTCTTTGACATTCTCCCTCTCTATCTCTCTCTTTTTCTCTTTCAATGTAACTCTTCCTTTATTTCCTCCCCTTCTCTCTCCCCCTATCATTCTATTATCACTGTATAACTGCTTATATTAAAAGACAGTGTGTGTGTGTGTGTGTGTGTGTGTGTTTGGGCAAGCATGTGTGTGTGTACATTGGTAGTATGTTTATTTTGTATGAATGTGTTTGCATTTTCAAGTGTTGGTATGTGTGTATACATGTGTACATGCTTAAGCCTGTGTGTAAAAGTGTGTTTTATTGTGTGTGTGTGTATTTTAATCTGTTATGTTTAAGTCTTTGTATAGAAATGTGTTTTACTATGCATGTGTGTGCTGTATGTGTGCATGTGTACATTTAGGTATGTGTGGATGTGTACTCTGTTATGCATGTATGTATACACATACTTTTGTATGTATGTGCAGGCGTAGCTGTGTGGTAAGAAGGTTGCTTCCCAACCACATGGTTCTAGGTTTAGTCCCACTGCATGGCACCTTGGGCAAGTGTCTTCTACTATAGCCTCAGGCCAACCAAAGCCTTGTGAGTGGATTTGGTAGACAGAAACTGAAAGAAGCCCGTTGTATGGAGATATATATATATATGTATGTATTTGTGTGTCTGTGCTTGTCCCATCACCATCGCTTCACCAAGCATTTTGCCTGGCGTGCTAACGATTCTACCAGCTTGCCACTTTAATAATAATATTAATAATAATAAGCATCTGAAAACCTTAGAAATAACCTACATATTCCGTAAAGTAGTCTGTCTGTCTGTCTGAGGTCCTTGTTGTGACTTGACAAATAGTACGAACCCCTGGTAGACATAATATCTTCAATCAACAACCTCACGATATTGTATACTGTGCAACATCTGTAATAATAATAATAATAATAATCTTTTCTACTGTTGGCACAAAGCCTGAAATTTGGGGAGAAAGGATTAAGTCAATTACATTGACCCCAGGGTCTCAACTGGTATTTATTTAATCGACCCTGAGAGAATGAAGGGCAAAGTCAACCTTGATGGAATTTGAAATCAGAACTTCAAGATGGACGAATGCATTTTGCCCGGTGTGCTAACGATTCTGCCAGCTTACTGCCTTAATAATAATAATAATAATAATAATAATAATAATAATAATAATAATAGTAAATAATAATAATAATAATAATAGTAAATAATAATAATAATAATAATAGTAAATAATAATAATAATAGTAAATAATAATAATAATAGTAAATAATAATAATAAATAATAATAATAATAATGCCCTAATGCAGTTCCAAGCAGTGGTTCTCATGGCTTTTGATGTTAATTGATTGGAAGTGTCATCATGTACATTATTTTGTGGTGATATAGAAGATGGACTACAGTAAAATTCTGCTCAATACCACAGATTTGCTTGTCAGTTGTTTGACCTTAACCAGTTGAGCATTTCCCTTGGTGGCTGATGATATGTGCATCTCTGATCATGAGCAGAAGCAGTGGGGGAGCATTATAACCATGTGTTGAGAGGCATTCTTTGGAGTTTGGATAATTCACCTGTGGAAACATGGGTGTTTCGTTCAACATCCTTAAACAAACATTATTCAGGGACCTTTTGAGCGGGATGGTTTACTCGACCTGAAGAGAATTTTAACTGGGTCCTACCTGCAAGGTCATGCACCGTTTACTTCGATATAAGATGGCCATGTTGATCACATGTGGTTGTGATGCATATGTTTGGTGTACCCTTATCAGATGGGTAGTCATAATGGGTATATTGGGCTTTATATAATTGTACCCCAGTATCACTTTGATGGCATGCACTGCTCTCTCACTCAATAATAATGATAATAATAATAATAATCATAATCCTTTTCTACTCTAGGCACAAGGCCCAAAACATTTGAGGGAGGGGCCCCCAGTCAATTAGATTGACCCCAGTATGCAACTGGTACTTAATTTATAAACCTTGAAAGGATGAAAGGCAAAGTTGACCTCAGCGGAATTTGAACTCAGAATGCAAAGACAGATGAAATACTGCTAAGCATTTCACCCCACGCACTAATAATAATAATAATAATAATAATAATTAATAATGCCAACATTTGGAACCAAGTTTCTAAAGGTTTCTATTTGGTAATAGAATGTTTTGACAGTAAACAATGGTAGGACCATAGAAGCTATGTGAATATTTTAAGCTGTTCCCCATTGCCATTGGTGACTCTCTAAACCATATTATGTTAAGACTGGGAGCTTACTCTCCATATTTTAGGGTGACAGTTTAGATATAATACACATACATGTATATATATTGCTATGAAATTAATTTTTTTCCCTCTCTTTTGAATAGGATGAGAAAAATCAAGTTATGAAAACTAATGTTTGGCTCCAGATGGTGAGTACCTCACAAAGTTATTTTCATTTTGTTTTCTTATTTTTGTTTTATTTTTTGCAAATTACTCTGCACATTGGAGGTGGTTTTGAAGATGAGGCTGATGATTATAAGGATGCTGCTGATGATGATGAGGGTGATGTGATGAGTGATAATGATGATGGTGATGATGTTGGTGGTGGTCGTGTTGGTGTGGTAATGGTGGTGGTGGTGGTAATGATGAAGACAATGATACTGAAGGTGGTGGTGGTGGTGGTGGCAGTGGTTATGATGATGATATTGATGATGATGATGATGTACTGTTGATTAATGTTGGCATTAGTCCAGAATTGTTGGCTGCAAACGTTATCGAGTTTCAACAGCAAAGTACTCCGAGTTTAAATAACCCCAGAGTCTATGATTTGCAATAACCATCTTAATTGCATACAGCACTCAGGTGTATCTACAACAAATCAGAAAAGGGTAAGAGAGGGCACAGAAGCAGACATATAAGTCAATGAAAAGGACTGCAATGAAAGCTAAAAGTACATGCATAGTATGTACTTTTATATATATATATATATATATATATATATATATATATATATATATATGTATATATATCCAGGGTATGTAAGATATTTGAGGACAGATTTATTCTTATAAAACAAAACAGATATTTAATATCAGATAGTAACTTTATTTATCAAAATATGCTATGAGGATAAAGATAAACCTTCTTTTCTGTAATGTTATTCAACAAAGCCACCTTCGACTTCAACAGCTGCTTCTATATGAGATCTAAATCATCTCCATGCTCGAATCAAGTGGTCCTGGTTCAGTTTGGACATTACTATGGCTATGGCAGCTTTCATAGAATGTTTGGTGTTTTGGGGTTATGCAATCAGGAAAATTTTCAGCCATCCATTCCTGTGTTACTAGAGCCATGTGTGATAGTGCAGAGTCTAACTGAAGCATATATGGCCTTCCACTGCATACACTTTCTATCCAGGGCTTAGCAATTATTTCCAGGACCTCAATGTAGGCGGCAGAGTTAACTCTAAGGCCTTGTGGAAAGAAGCTTCCTTACTTCTTTGTCCTTCATTGCTGACAACCCCTAAAACTATGACAGTTGCTGGAAATTTTGTATGCATAACACTTGGAACTTCAGAAGGGTCTGCACATAACCATCTGTCATTTCTTCTGTTAACTTTTTGATCTTGGTCAAAGTTTTTCTTGTTTGAGAAAAATCAAATCAAATCTTCTGCTGGATTTTTCAGCTTGTTTAAGAGCCTTTTAGATCTGATGTAGTGATTTTCTTTCGCTTTTTCTGCCAAAGTGACCTTTCGTGTTCGTGGACAACATTTCTGACTGTTCCTTCTGACACATGGAGAGCTTTTGCAATTGACCTCATGAACTTTCTGGGATTATAATCAATGGTCTGTTGAGCTCCCTGGATAAATTCAGGTGTTCTGATGATTTCACAGCATTT
>NC_142939.1:63308386-63320886 GCF_046866305.1 Octopus bimaculoides
AGAACCATCAAAGCATGAGTGATTTTTCAGAGTGCTTAAGCTTCTTCAGGAAGCACTTCAACCGAATCCTAGTTTTCCTGGTTCTTTTTGGACCTGCATCACCATATTAAACTAACACCTGATATCTGCCTACATCACATACATAACAAGTGAACTCAACAAGTTTGAGTTCTCATCACTCCCTAGGGATGTCATTTAGGAATGTCACTTGGACCTTCAGAATGATCTTGGATGTCCTTATAGACATCTAATCCCTGAGAACGAATCTATTTCTTGGCTATAGATTTACACATTGGTGGTTGAGGTGTGCCTCGCTTTTCTGATCATGAAGCCCAATCTGGGGCCATCTTCAAGAAACTAGTAATCTCTGAACTACAAAAGTTAATGATGTGACCCACGTTTGTGTGTGTGTGTTGGGGGAGGGGAGCTTTGTAATTCCTGCCCAGGATTAGAAACTGTCAAGGAGGCTGTTAAGAGAAGTTGTCATTTTAAGATGTGGTATATACCACATAACATTAAGTGTGGTTATCTTCTATTTATAACCCACGATATATATAAAAACAAACTTATATGTATGTGTGTGTGTGTGTGTAAGTATATATGTGTATCAAATATATATGTGTGTGTGTATGTATGTGTGTATGTATGCATTTACATTAAAGGGAAACGTGTGTTTATGTGTGAATATCACTCTTGCCAGTCTCCCTCTTCTCTCTCCACCCCATTCTACTAAATATCACCCAGAGGCCCTACCTATCTACCCTCAAAAGCCAACATTCCATTGCTGTCTTAAATTATGCTTCCTGCCCTCCTGCCTCTGCATACATATGAGTATGCTCTCTCTCTCTCTCTCTCTCTCTCTCTCTCTCTCTCTCTCTCTCTCTCTCTCTCTCTCTCTCTCTCTCACACACACACACACAACCCACACACATATATATACACATATATATAAGTACATTTATATTCACATATCCAGGCATATGCATATATGTATGTGTGTGCATGTAGATTAGATATAGGATTGATGATGATGATGATTCATTAGAATCTAGGTGCATTAACATGTAGGATGCTAAAATTGGCTAAGTACTATGACAGAGTTCACTATGAGGATTGAACCAAGAACCATGTTGGCTGGGAAATAAGGTTCTTACCATGCAACCAAGCCTGTGCCTCAACATACATATATATATATATACATATGGGAGAATTTATGAAAAAAACAACAACAGACGAGGACAGGTGGTGTAAACAACAAAAGGATGTATTAGTTTAATGCTCGGGAATAGAGAAAGTCTTTATATATAGATATGTTAGTTAGATATATGTATATATACCTATATATCATCATCTTTTAACATCTGTCTTCCATGCATGCATGCATGGGTAGAACAGTTGACAGGAGCTGGCCAAGTAGAAAAACTATCCCAGGCCACTGTGTCTGTTTTGGCAGGGATTTTACGGTTAGATGCCCTTCCTAACACCAACCACTCAACAGAGTGCATTCAGTGCTTTTTTACGTGGCACTAGCACGTAAATATGAGGGTGAATCAAAAAGTAATGCCACTTTGTTTAGGACAGGTATAATTTCCAACACAGGAACATGTATCATACATCAAAATGAAGCTGGTCCTCTGTGGATCACATCCCTACTTCTCAACATAGTCACCGTTTCTGTCAATAGCAATGTTCCACCTTCCAATGAGAGCATGTGCCCCTGCTCCGTAAAATTCTGTTGACTGTTCTTTGAGTCACTTCTTCACTACAGTTTTCACTTCCTCATCACTGGACTATCATCTCTTCAGTGCCAAGAAAGAGGGTTTGAGAGGCAAACATTATTCCAGTTATGAGGAAGTGAAAACTGTTGAGTGAGAGACCAACATAACTCCTTGTAACACTTAAGATGAACTGAAGGCGGGATTATGGCAGCATTCACCAACTTAAACAAGGAGACCATCCAGAAGAGTTGCAGGAGATTTCAAAGTCCTCTGAAGGCCATGGTTGAAGCCAATGGCGATTTTATTGAATAAATTCACTCTTTAGTATTTCAAGATATTTTTATGTAATTTTAGTATTTCAATATATTTGTTAAAATGAGATGTCAGTGTTGTTTTCATTTTTGCATAATTTAGATGACAATATATTCACTGCACCCTGTGTATACATGCATGCATGCACACACACACATACACAGATACATCCATACATACAAACATTGGTGTTGGTTTGGAACCAGATGATTAATGGCTAAGTCCCATTGCAGTAATGCTATCGGCTGCAATTCTATATTATACGTGTGTGTGTGTGTATTACCTGTGTACAGGTAGACTTATTCATTTCACTACCTACTAACCTAGAACAGACACACAAATTTAGTTGCACCTCTCTGCACCATGCACACCAACCAGCCGACCAGCCAGCACACCACACCATAACGATCTCCACTGAACAGTTGTGTATGTTGCACCATCACTGCTGTAACTATCACCACCACCACCACCATCACCACTAGTGCTACCAGCAGCAGCAGCACCACCGCTACCACCAACACCACCATTACTGCCATTACTACCACCAACACCACTACCACAACTTCCGCTATCACCACCACCACCACCACCATGTTATTGCTACCACCACCATCATTACTACTACTACTACCACAACCACCATCATTACTACTACTACTACCACCACCACCACCATTGCCTCCCTCCCCACTACCATCACTGTCACCACCACCATCACCCACAGCCGACATAATTTCATCTCTACTGTCACCACCACCACTACACTGTGTGTGGCACCGTCTATTCCCCCCAACTCCACCTCTTCTATCATGCACTATCTGAGGGTAACAGCAGAAATGGGCTGTTTTTAGCTGCTGTAGAGAGAAATTGGCAAACTGTAAAGGGATGGCGGGGGGGGGGAGTGTGAGGAGTGACGAAGGGAAGGAGGGAGGGAGGAAGGAGACGGGGGACGGGGACAAACGATGACAGACTCAAACAACTGCAACAACAACAACAACAACAACAAAAGACAAACGACAGACAAAAAAAGAAAGCCCCCCCCCCCCCGAAATGAATTTTCAAATAAGAAAAAGGGAAGCGGGGGGGGGGGATCAACATAAACAAAAAAAAACAAATAGGAGAAAGGGGTGGGGGGAGAAGAAAAGCATTATTTCAAGTAAACTACCTGAACAACAACAACAACATCAGCTGCAGCAACATCAGCAGCAATAACATGAGCAGCTGTTGAAACATGTACAGCTTGAGTATCTTCCGCAGTTTATCTTGTATATGTCATCATCATCACCATCATCATTATCGCCATATCGTCACCATGGTGATCATCATCGTCATCGTCATCACCACTACCATTGCCATCATGTGGATGATGATGGTGGTGATGACGAGGGAGATGATGACAGTGATGATGGTAATGATGGTGACGATGATGATTATGATGGTGGTGATGACGAGGGAGATGATGACAGTGATGATGGTAATGATGGTGATGACGATGATTATGATGGTGGTGATGATACTGATGATGCTGCTTATCGTGATGACGATGAAGATTTCAAATGATGATGTTGAGTGATGCGGATGATGATGACACTGAAGGCGATGACAACAACAACAACGATGATGATGATAAGTTTGATGAGGGTGATGAAAAGGATTATGAAGATGATGATGATGTGGACAATGACAATGGTGACAATAATGGTGATGATGACAATAATGATGCTGATGATGGTGGTGGTGGTGATGACCACATTGAGTGAATTGGTGGGAGGATCTGTGAGTGTGATAAGGAAAGTTTAGCTTGAGTAAGTGTGGAATGTAGTGGAGTGAAGCATGAGTGCAGCAAGGAGAGTTTAAGTCGAGTGCATGGAACGAAGAATTTGCTTTTGGAGTTAGCCGAGTGTGGCTCGTTGAGTATGAGTGCAGATTGCTGTGTAAGTGCAGTGGTTGAGGTGGGGGTGTGCAATACTGCAAGTGTGGTGCAGTGAGTAATTTCAACCAGAATTGATCACTTTTCTAATCAGTACTTCATTCCCTTCATCATTATGAAACTAATTTTAATTAAAATTTAATTAAATCCTCCAACTCTCGCCCTTTTAACTTAAAATCCCGTAGCCTGTCATAGTTGTTGTCGCCAAAAACTCTGTTGAGAAATGACAAATTGTTAATTAATTATGCACTAATTACCTCGTTTTCTCTCCCGCTCTCTCTTTTTCAGTACTGGTCGGATTATCAGCTACAATGGGATTCAAAAGATTATGGTGACATTTCCAGTATCCGTATCAGGCCTGAGCTTATATGGACACCAGATGTGGTACTGTTTAATAAGTAAGTAGAACTGACTGGCATTGGCTAACTATCGTATGTTCTTGCATGGGGATACCATCGATATAAGTGGGTCGTGTAACTTATCGTATTTGAAATTTTAAGGGGTTAGTTGATTTGTTGCCCCATATCTTTTCTCTTTTATCTGTTCCTGAAATTAGACTGTGGCCATGCTGGGGTACTGCATTGAACAATTTTTTAGTCAAACAAATTGACCCCAGTACTTAGTTTTTTGTTAAGCTTGGTATTTATTCTATCGGTCTCTTTTGCCAAACCGCTAAGTTACGGGTATGTAAACACACCAACACTTGTTGTCAAGTAGTGGTGGGGGACAAAAACACACACACACACATATACAACAAGCTTCTTTCAGTTTCTGTCTACCAAATCCACTCACAAGGCCATAGTAGAAGACAATTGCCCAAGTTGTCACACAGCAGGACTGAACCCAAGACCATGTGGTTGAGAAGAAAGCTTCTTACCACACAGCCATTCCTGCACCTGAGATGGATGGCATGCATGGGTTAAAGATGTCTGGAACTGAATAGATGAAGATGCTATCTAACAGCATAAAATGGCATTAAAGTTGAACTGAAAACAAAGAATAAAACAATATAACATAGAGTTATAAACTGCATTGAAAGAGTATAAAACAGCATGAAGTAGAATTGAAAACAGTAATAAAGCGGAATTAATAACAGCATAAAAATGGTATTAAAGCAGAACTGAAGACAAATTTGAAAACAGATAAGCATAGAATTAAAACTGTATTAAAATAGCATAAAGTAGCATAAAATATAATTAAAAACAGCATAAAATAGGTGAAACAGCATTAATATTGAACTGAAATAAGCATAAAAACAGCATGAAATCCAGTTAAAACAACATTAAAACCTCATGAAAACACAATTAGAAACAGCATAAAAGTAAATACTAAAATTAGAAAACAGTTTAAAACAAACTGAAAACAGAATAGAGCAGAATTAAAACCAGATTAAAAATAACATGAAATAAAACAAAACTGACATTAAAGTAGAATTTAAAACTTAAAAACAGCATAGAAAAGCAAAATAAAAAACAATTAAAAACTGCTTCAAACGAATTATATAACAGTATAAAATTAGTACAAAACAGCATAAAGATAAATATTAAAAACAACAATAAAAACAAAGAAAGAAAATATCTGTTCAAGGCAATTAATTTTATGCTTTATGGAAGAAACAAAAGTGAGCTCAATATTTTGAGCTGTAAAAGTAAGAAAAAAAGGAGAAGAGAAGAAAGAAAGTGAGATCTATGAAAGCAATATTTGATAATAAATACTGCATGGTGAATATTGAATTGTCTGGCATACAAGTTCATATAGTATGTAGTGTAAGCATTCCAACATTATCACTGTTTTCAAATCCTGCTGTCTTTCACAAGGTAGTGAAAGATGAAGGACAAATTTAAGTAGTAAAGAATGGTGTTTTTCATTCAAAAGAGTGTTTGTACTATCAAGGGAGATAATGTATGGAAGAGTACTTGTGTTGTATGCATATGTGTGTTTGTGTGTGTTTCATCAAGTCAAGGGAGGTAATATACAAAACTGCATGTGTGTGTGTGTGTGTGTAGTGTGTATACCTGTGTAGCATGTTGTCAAAGTGAATATATGAGTGTGTGTATACTGCTGTGTAGGTGTTCTGGCTTTCTCCTTTCTGAGCTGAAAGCATTCCAAGTGCATCTTTATCTCTCAACCTTCTAACTTCAATAGAATAAGACCTGTCAAGCATTATTATTATTCATGGTGTGCCACTAATGTGCCATATTCGGAACCAATGTCTTTGATACTTGGTCACAACCAGTTTCCTTATGTATCGAGGCTCTTTCTTCCAATCCTTTTATGTTCCCAGAAGAGCAGATTTCTGAATCTCTCAATAAGTACTTAGGGCTCCTATGGCAACTGGGATTACTTTTGTAGAAATCTTCCATAGTCTTTATATTTCCCTAACTGAATCCTGGTATTTTCTTATTTCCTCCTGTTCTTTGACTGCTACATTCATGTCTGCAGATAGAGCCACATCTCTGTTGATACACTCTCTCTTCCTCTTGTCCAGAGCCATAACATCTGGTCATCAGGTATGAATTTTACGATCAGTCTATATATCAAAACCCCATGAAATTTTATACTGGTTATTCTCTGTGACAATATCTGGTTGATATTCATACCATTTTGTTCCTTCTTCAAATCCTCTCTGCCAAAATATGTCCTGGTGCTGTGCCTTGGTCACACAGTCATGTAGTTTGAAAATTTTATTTTGAAAGAAAATAAATGGTTTTTTTTGTGTCATCTAAGGAAAGAATAGGGACTAAAGTATGGATTTTCATTCAAATTCTAGTGAGTTTTTCCAGTTTTAGAAACACCAATGACGATTTTTGTCATTGTTGTTGTTAGCAAATTTGTTCCAAAAGTCTGGTGAAATTTACTCAAATTTCATGAAGTAACTTTGTGAAAAAAAGGGCGTACAGTAAAATTCAAGACAAATGCATAATTAACTATAAAATTCCATAATGTTATCTTTTGCTTCTTTTATATAAAAAAATCATTTGATATTTGATGTTTTTTTTTTTTTTACATTGATTATTTCAACAACATACATCTATCTGTCTATCTACTTACCTTTTCTCCCTTTCTTACTTTGCTTCTCTCTCTTTCCATACATTCCATGTTTTCCTGCTAATATCCAAGAATTTAGGCACAATGATCTTCTGAAGAATCTATCACAGACATTATCCATTCATTTAAGTCTTCATACACTTGTTTTAAAAGATATATTGTTTCTTATTAAAAATGCCACTGTTTCTATTTCTTTCTTGTCTTGCAGTGCTGATGGCAACTATGAAGTTTCATACAAACCAAATGCTGTAATTGTAAAAGACAGCAATGTAACTTGGATTCCTCCCGCTATTTACCAAAGTTCTTGCACAATAGATGTAGAATATTTTCCATTTGATCAGCAAAGCTGTGAGATGAAGTTTGGTTCATGGACGTTCAATGGAGACCAGTTGACATTTATATGGAAGCAGGGTGACAAACTGGATTTTACGGATTACCTCGCCAGCGGTACCTGGGATATTGTTGACTGCCCTGGTGAAGTGAGGACTATCACTGAGAAGGAGACTGGTGTGAAAAAGACCTTAGTTGTGTTCACTTTGGTTCTTCGCCGAAAGACATTGTTCTATACTGTCAACTTGATCATACCCTGCGTTCTTATATCTTTTGTGAGTGTATGTGTGTTTGCACTTCCTGCAGACGCTGGAGAAAAGATGACACTTTGTATATCCATTTTACTGGCCCTGGTTGTATTTTTACTGCTGGTTTCCAAAATTTTACCCCCTTCTCTGACTATTCCTCTTATTGCCAAGTATCTCCTTTTCACTTTCATCATGAATATTTTTGCCATCGTTCTAACCGTTATCATTATAAACAGAAATTACCGCACACCACGCACGCACAAAATGCCAACCTGGATACGTGTTGTCTTTCTTTATTATCTTCCAAAAATTTTATTCATGGAACGGCCAGACCACGATGAGCGCTGGCAAAATAAAAAGAAGAGTCAACCTCAGGTGGAAGAGGTGACCGTTCCTGAGCAGCCTCGACATTACTCTGCTGCAGCAGCAAGACGTGCAGATTTACTGGAGTTGCACGAAATTCATCACCCAAACTGCAAGCTCAACTCCAAATCTACCTCCACAGATTATATCCGGAGAGAGCCTGATAATGTTGAACAATTTTCGATGACACCACACATTATACGTGCATCAGAGGCTGTTAAGTTTATTACACAGCATTTAAAAAATGAAGATGAGTATGAATCTGTGAGTACTTTCTCATACTCATTACTATTTTTTTTTTTCATTTTCATAATGATTTTATCTGAAGTATGTATATACATACCTATCTGTCTATATATATGTTTATAACAAATATCTGTTTATATTCATATTTATCTATTCATCGATGTATGTCTGTGTTTGTTTGTCTGTCTGTCTATCTTTCTATCTCTCTCTTTATATATACATATATATATATATATATAGATATATATATATACAACTATTTATAGTTTAGTGTTTCATTAATGTAAGATTAACAAAAAAACCTACTCCATCCAGTAAGAAGTTTCTTGCATTGGAGACATGGGTCTAAGCAGGTTTTCACAACATGCTTTTTGTCTCCAATGTAAGAAACTGTTAGCAGCTCATATCATTATACTATATACATTAAATGATATATATTAACACAAGGAGAAAAACAGAACACAAGGAGAAAAGTTAGACGTAAGAAGAGCAAACAGGAAACAAGATGCAAAACTTAACGGATGGGAAATATAGACAAAGATACGCTACATGGAATATTCACAGCTGAGTTTTCCTCATTAGTCAATGACCCAAAATATCATAGGGGTTTTGAGCCATTACCGTTGAGACCACTCAATCTTGGAGGCACCAGTGCCATTATTGAGCTACTGGGAAAAGGCTAGCAAATATATACTAATACAGAAACAAACAAGGCATTATATAAATACAAAAGAGAAAGAATTATGTGTATATAACAGTATGAAGCTTTACGGCTATTTACAGCTGAAGAAAAATATAATAATTATCATATACCACAAATACAACAAAGAACTTTGCAGCTATCAAATGAACTTAACAGGGTTGTGCAAAGTTGAAAAGGAGAACAGACACACACACACACGCATATATAAGTTTAGCTGGCAGAATTGTTAGCATGCCAGGTGAAATGCTTAGCTCATTTTGTCTGTCTTTACCTTCTAAGTTCAAATTCTATTAAGGTTAACTTTGCTTTTCAACCCTTCAGGGTTGATGAGATAAGTATCAGTTATGTGTAATATCTTCCACAATAGACCCTCGTTTGTGCCTTTAATAGAAAGGATATATGTGTGTGTGTGTGTGAATGTATTATTGTACTTGTCTTATGTCTTCTAATCTTGTTTGCCTATCATATCTTGCTTTTTATACCATGGCAGCTTCTGTTAATGACACTTCCAAATTGAACAATATTGTCAAAATATGTCAAAATTGTGATGATATTTGGTTGACAACTGATGAAGGGCTAAGTTTGTATACATACACTGTGTGATTTCTCTTTTTATGATTATCACAAATTTCATTTTCTTCCCTTGTGAAACATGGAATACGTTGCTACATTACTGATTGTTGCTGATGATTTGCAGGAAAATGCACCATCTGCACATCTCTTTTTGAAATAGCTGCTTATTGCTTCCTTCCTTCCTTCTTATGATCTGTACTCCTGCAGCAACTCAACTGTCATGTTTAAATATATAAATGTCATAATGTAACCTTTACCAGTTGTTTACCTGTTTACAATTTGATTCTGTTATACACATAAGCTTCTCTCATTTATAAAACATCAATTAAAAAAGGATCAGCAGAGGTATTGCAACACCAGTGGTGATACTTCAACAATGATCACAACAGAGTTAAACGAGTGAAAGATAAAACATCAGATCAAAAGGCAATCTTTGATTAGTAATCACTTATATTACTACACTTTATACTCGCAGACTAGTTTTATGAATTCTGTCCCTTGATAATGTGTATATTTTATATGCAAGGGTGGTGCTCTGTTTGCCTCTGTCCTACTACATTATGCTCTGGGTTCAGCCTTTTCACAGATGTTGTAGATAATTTGCATATATATGTATATATATATATATATATATGTGTGTGTGTATATATATATATATATATATATATATATATATATATATATATATATATGTAAATAGCACCATTTAAGCGTGACCATTACCAGTGGAACGTGAAAAGACATTCGAGCGAGTTCGTTGCCAGTACCGCTGGACTGGCTCTTGTGCAGGTGGCACGTAAAATACACCATTTTGAACGTGGCCGTTGCCAGTATCTCCTGACTGGCCTTCGTGCTGGTGGCACGTAAAAGCACCCACTACACTCTCTGAGTGGTTGGCGTTAGGAAGGGCATCCAGCTGTAGAAACTCTGCCAAACCAGATTGGAGCCTGGTGTAGCCATCTGGTTCACCAGTCCTCAGTCAAATCGTCCAACCCATGCTAGCATGGAAAGTGAATGTTAAACGATGATGATGATATATATATATATATATATATATATATATATATAGAGCACTTATCACCAGTTTTTGTATTTTTTGCTTAACACTGAGGAAGTTTTTAATAGGATTATGTAATGCTACAATGAACAGTTAATTTAATGAAACCCCTGTATGTTTTATAAAGAATATACCTTGATATATTTTCTGAAGTTTATTAATATTATGTATGTGTGTTCATTCAGTCAATCGTTCGTTACCGCAATTTATGTTGTTTTGAGTCCCATCTTTTGTGATTTTACATTGTCTTTTTTTTTAATTAATAGAAAAATCAGTTGATTTATCTAACTCTGTGTCAGTCTTAAGGAATATGTCTAATAGCATAGACATTATAAAAATACCAAAGCATGCATACTATATTGGAAAATCAAATAAAAGACTTGTGAGAATATATACAAATCATTTATTAAAGGAGACAATAGAATTTCTAAAATTACCAATGGTAGTCAAGATGGCACTTTATCAGTTACAATGACAAGGGTTCCAGTTGATCCACCACTCAAAGGAACAGCCTGCTCATCAAATTAACATGTAAATGGCTGAGCACTCCACAGACACATGTACCCTTAACTTAGTTCATAAGGAAACTCAGTGTGGCACAGAGTGTGACAAAGCTGGCCTCTTTGAAATGCAGGGACAATTCTTTTTTGCCAGCTGAGTGGATGAGAACAATGGGAAATAAAGTGTCTTGCTCAAGGACACAATGCTAAGTTGGGAATTGAACTCATGACCTTATGATTGTGAACCAAATACCCTAACAACCAAGCTACATATCTTCACACTAGTTGAGGCATGCCTGTGTCATATAATTGAGTATGTGTTTGTGTGCGTGTATATATATATATATATATATATATATATATGGTGAAGTATATTTGCCACCTAAATGTGGCTAACCCTTAAGGGTCAATGCTACTGTAGCTTGTAGCCCCAGGAAGACATCTCCTCCAGCTGGCTATTGACACGCTTTCTGTGCCCTCTCAGTATTTGCAAAGGGAAGTCATCGTTCCCATCTCCAGCCTGATGTGATACATACAGACCCGAGTTTCTGGGTATTGACCCGTCATCAGCGTGTGACAACCACCGGTTGGCGATGGGAAGTGGGTCTCAATGCAAATATATATATTTTTTCCAGTGAACTTGCCATGAGGAGTGGCATATCCAACGTTTCGGATTCAATACTTTGTCAGAGGGCAGAGAAAAAGAGAAGAAAAAGAGAAAGAAGTCAAACAGAGTTTACATCCTCTCAGCTTGAGTTGTAGCAAGTTTTTCAAGCTTAGAGGATGTAAATTCTGTTTGACTTTTTTCTCCTCCTCCTGACAAAGGTTTGAATCTGAAATGTTGGATATTCCACTCCTTATGGCAAGTTCACTGTATCCTTTTCACTGTTTTGTATATTTTTTTAAGTCTTGCCAATCCCGAGCTAAATTATTGCCTTTATATATATATATATATATATATATATATGTAAGTCATTTTCTCATTCTTACTTTCTGTTTCCCATTTATCTTTCAGGTATTAGACGACTGGAAGTACATTGCCATGGTCTTGGATCGTCTGCTATTATATATCTTTTTAGCAGTGACATTTGGTGGAACTGTTGGCATTCTAATGAATGCTCCACACATATTTGAGTATGTTGATCAAGACGCCATCATCAAAGCGATCATGAAAGAAAATGCAATGAACACTCCTGCATGAAGAAGACAAAAAACAAAGCAGTGTGGAATAAAAAAAAAAAAACCAAGAAATGCGCAGAGAGAGAGAGGAAAAAAGAATTTCAAAAAAGATGAGGAAAACAGAAAAACAGAACAGGAAAAACCAAAAAGAATAATATATAAATAAAAAAGGAAAGAAATTTATAAGTAGAAGAAAAGTCTGTTAAGGATTGGTGAAGAGTGTTGATGATGATGATGCTAGATATAATACAAGCAAAAACAATAACTTCCATTGTTTTAATTAATTATTAATA
>NC_142939.1:63328386-63333386 GCF_046866305.1 Octopus bimaculoides
GCTGAGAAATAGACTTTAAAGCGTGAATCACCGCACACAATATACATCACTATAAATGCACGCCATGTTGAAAACGAGGTAAGCAAGCTAACGGAATCTTTTTTTAATTCATTATCTCTGAACAGATAATTATGTGAACAGAGATTTACATGCCCAGTGAAGATCTACTGAGGATAGTAAAATAAACTAACTGGAGTTTTTCTAAGGTAAGGAAGTACACCTGTTTAGGGCATACAGTAAATATGCTGAGGTATGGCTGCTGAAATCTCGAAGAGAATAAGGGCTGGATGGAAGGCATTTAACTCAATTAAGGATGAACTTCAGACAAAGCTAGACAAGGCCATATGTTTCAATAGTATCGTCCTATCTGCGCTTTTAAACATAAGTGAGACTTGGGCTACTGCTAAGTGGATAGAACATCGATTGGGAATGACACAAAAAGGGCCATGAAAAAATCCATGCAAGGTACATAACTAAGCGGGAACATCAGAAATGAGATAATTTAAGAATGGAGTGACGTGCACGATGTGATCACAGAGTACCGAATGCACAAGTTCCATTAAGCTAGATATGTTGCAAGGATCACAAACAATAGGGTGATGGTTGTAAGTGCGTATCAACAGACAAACATTGATGTTCATATCCAGCCTAGCACGTCGCAGTTTTACTTGTTTCAGTGATTAGACAACGGCCACGCTGGGGCACTGCCTTGAAGAATTTTCTTTTTCTTGTGCAGTTGTCGAGTGGTATGAAAGAGATAGGAAAAGGCTATTTGGAAAGTCTCCACCACGATGGGAAGACAATCTAGTCCAGTAATTTGGATGAAGATGGAAAAGTATGATGCAATATATATATATATATATATATATATATATATATAGGAATTGATAGTAGTTGTAGCATATCGAGTATTTGCTTTTAATATGCCCATTTGCTGCAGGATAGCTTACTAGGAAAGTTCCTTAGATGTTAAAGAACACTGAATGTCCCGGACAAGGTGAGACAATTCGCTTCGAAATGATTGAGTATCAGAGAAATCAATATTTTGCCGTGTGTGTGTGTGTGTGTGTGTGTATAAATGCTAATGGCGAAGTGAGTCCAGAAAGAGCCGAAGGTGAGCTAGCTTAACTGATGAGGCAACGGAAATTGCCGAAATTGACGAATCAGTGTTAAGAATTCTTGAGTGGCATTTTACGGACGATTATAGTCCCTGTTAGTGTACATGTTCACATTCATGTGCGTTAACTACATAATTAGAGCGTTTTAGGTCTTATTTCTAGCAATGTGGGTGTTTTCTGACACCCTGGTCGCATTTAGTGATATTTATAATTCTTTTTGGTAAAACATTGCAAACTGTTGTACAAAAATGAACAAAAAACAGAAACAAAAAGAACACTGGCGGAATAAAAAAGAACAAATTGCGTGTATTAGGTTAATTCTCAGGAAAACAGGAAAACGTCTTTAATATTTCGAGCGTGTTTTCTTCTACGGAAAAAAGATTGACGAGAAGAGAAAACATAAGGAAAAGAGCAAACGTGTCTCACTCAGACAATTGCTGTATGTATGTATGTATGTATGTATGTATGAGGGACGTGAACATATACACTAACAGGGACTATAATCGTTCTAAAAGGTCTCTCTCTTCGAGTGAAAGGAAGATCGTATGATGCATGTGTAGGAACAGCAATACTACATGGTAGTAAGATTTGGCTCCTGAATACAGAGAACGTGTGACGACTAAAAAAGAACGAAGCTGACATGCTCTGCTGGATGCGCGATGTCAGTGTACATGTGCGACAGAGCGTTAGTGTATTTAGAGAAGAGTTAAGCATAAGAGAAGTTAGATGCAGTTTGTTATGTGATGCGTATGGATGTGGACAGCTGCATAAAGCTATGTCAATCAATGAAAGTGGATGGAAATCGTGGAAGAGGGAGATTCAGGAATGTATGGGACGAAGTATTGAAGGCTGATCGCAAGAAGCTGAGATGACGAAGGACAGATATCTGGTACCTCACTCTCCTCTAGGAGACCCGTCTACCAGCTCAGAATTGGTATAAAAACATCTTGATAATGGCTGTCCACTACTACCTCCGTCCTCTATGATCAATCTACCTTCTTCCCCAATATTCCATCCCTAACATCCATCACTTCTCTATCACCTGAGAGAAGAGTAGGCATATACTACATTCCCCTACTTTCTCACTTGCCTGCCTCCCTTCTACTCTGGCGAACCATTTCCCATTATCCTTCCCCCCCGCCCGCCTACTGTCTCCACCAGCCACCAACTGTCCATGCCTTCTCGCCTCTTTGTCATTCCTTGTCATTAATAGCTCGCTTACCTGCTATCACCCTCAATACCGTCACATATCTAACTGCAACCATCACCCCTGAGCCTCACCTATATTTCTTAGATTCTGTAGGAATTGTGACAGTTGTCTCCCCTCCGTTTCCTGCCTCCGTTTGGCCGTTCGTTTCTCAGAAACTGTATTTAATTGTAGTATTTGGGATCCTTCTAGGATGGCTATTTATCTTTCTGGCTCTATGTTCATAGGTGCTATCATTAAGGGGACTGCTATTACTAATTTTTTTACTAACTACTTTATTGCTGTCTCTAGCGTTCTGGAATTCAGATAGTCTCCCAGTATAATGCGCCGCTATAATTTGTGCTAAGTCATCGCTTGTGGAGAAGTCTAATCTGATACTGTGTCTATTAAAGATTTTATGGTATTTGTTCGAGTTAGGAAAATGTTTATCTATAGTGGCGAAAACTTTCCGTGAAATGTTAAAAGTTATTTGTCTACCGAATTCTGCATTATACCAAAATGTATAAATGTATATGCATGTATACATGGCCCCAGTCTAATAACTAAAACAAGTAAAAGATAAAGGAGAAAAGATATTGCGTGTGTGGGCGCGCGCGTGTCTATGTGCGTATACATGAATATATGAATACACAGACACATATATATATATATATATATACACTCAGTGTAAGAACATATAGCTATAATGATAATTCACATGTTACACACACACACACACACACACACACACACACATATATATATATATATATATATATATATATATATATATATAAACATGTTTCTTATACCTTTATTATTATATCTATGAATGATCAAGAATACATGACAATATTGTTGACGTTTAAGAAAATACCAAGGAACTCCTGTTGCAAGAAGAACAAAGGGTAAAGTGTGTGTCAACGTAATGTTGTCAGCCAGGAAATTTTAAATATTGAAAATTATGCCCGTATTAATGATGGAAAGAGAATCTGTATGTTTATAACTAAATTCTGCCCAAGAAAGCCAAGGAAGACAATTCCAAAGGATGAAACAATAATTAAAGTTACTGAAAAAGACAAAAACTTGAAGAACAATTTTGATCACTGTTCAGCGAGAATGAGGTGGGTTTGTCCAACTTCTGTTTTGAGAAGAAACATTACCTTCAACCAAAATGGTTCAGGTAGTAGTTACCAAAGATGTTTCAAATTCAGAGAGGCGAGTATTCAACGATTCCATTCAAAATGTCGTAAATTATCATGGGTTTAGACTTCTTTTGGTTAAAACAGCAACGTCTATATTGTGCAGCTGTGAAACATTGCCAATATGATAAAAAAACCCCCCAGATATTATGATGCTAATTGTAACTATTGTTCACTAATTAGATTTCTGATGTAGCTGTGTGTGTGGCTAAGAAGCAGCTTCCAATCAAAGATCCCTAAGGTCTTGGATTCAGTTCCACTGTATTGCGTTTTGGGTATGTGTCTTGTACTATTGTTCTGGGAAGTCTTGCGAGCTGATTGGTAAATAGAAACTAAAAGGAGACCGTCGTGTGTATGTATGTATATGTATATATATATATATATATAAGAATTAAGATATAAACTCAAATTAGGCAATCATACTCATACATTTATAAAATCGACTTTAAATGCGCATACGTATATGAATACTTATCGACACATATGAATATTTAAAAAAATATAAAATATAAGTATATATATAAATATACATAAAAATACATGTAAATAAAACCCATGTGGGATACGTATGGAAGGAAGTTATATATATATAACTATGAGTGCTTTTATGTAGCACATGTCTGTACGAGAGGTCAGGTTACCTTTATATATATATATATATATATATATATATATATATATATATATATATATATATATGTAGTGAGGAAAGACCTTTCACTACATATGAGTTTTCTGCAGGATGACTCAAATTAATAGGTATGCGTTCTTAGTACTTAAATAATTAAGCCACTAAAATCCCGGTTAGAACGACGGTTGAAGTTATAGCTGTGTGATTGTCTTGTTCAAAAAACAGCTAATGGTAGCTTCCCTTTGAGTCAGTAGGTATAGGCTAAAGTAGTGAGAAAAAGCCTTTCTTCACTACTTTAGCATATATATATATATATATATGTATATAATACACATATACACACATACATTTGGACGGTTTGACAGGTGCTGGTAAGCCAAAGGACTGCACTAATCTCCACTGTCTGTTTTGGCATGGTTTTTTTTTTTACAGTTGGATGCCCTTCCTACTGTCAACATATATACACATATATATATGCATATACATGCGTGTATACGAGTGCTTCTGAGTATCCTTGTCGAGACATCATGTGATGGCTGTAAATGAGCATCATTGTCATACCAGCGAGGTTGTTCACTTCTCGACTTCTATGGTGAACATGTTCTGCTATGGGGAAATATTACTTTGGTTGGAAGCAAGTGTGAGTTGTCGACGGGAAGGGCATCCAACCGGAAATAAATCAAATTCCAGGTCATCAAAATATGGAAAAGTGGGCATTAAAAAGACAAAGACGATGACAGTGAGGATGATGATAATGATGATGACAGTCCTGTTTATCAAATATGTCAACGCTAAATTAACTATTGGTTTTCGTGCTGAAGGTGTTCCTGAGAAAATAACTAATTAAAATTTTTTTTAGAATA
>NC_142939.1:63345886-63363386 GCF_046866305.1 Octopus bimaculoides
GAGAGAGAAAGAGATAGAGATATACATTATAAAGTCTAGAAGTAAATTCACCATTTCGATTAACGACAAGGTAGCTATATCATTAGCACAAAATGTACGCTCATTCTCAGATGGGAGGCTCAAAGAATTCTTGAAATATAGTCTATCTGGAGACACGACTTGTTGACCACAATGACACCATCTTAACTGGCTGCACAAACAATAATTACAGATCAACAAATAAATCCATTGGTTTCACTGTGGATAGCATTGATACCTTGCTTGAAGCTATAGACACAATTAATCTCCATTTATTGTTTTCGTCACGGTAAAATATGTGTGTATATATATGTATGTATGTATGTATGTATGTATGTATGTATATATATATATAGGTACGTATGTATATATATAGTTATGTATGTATATATGTATGTATGTATATATGTATGTATATATGTGTAGATATAGGTATGTATGTATATATATATATATGTATATAAGCATGCATACAGACATGTATATACAAAGTTATATATATATATATAAATATAAGTATATATACACATATATATATATACATATATATATATTTATATGCATATATACACATGCATACATACACACATATGTATATATACATACATATGCATACATATATGTATATATAAATATATATAAATATAAGTATATATGCACACACACACTCACACATATATATATATATATATATATATATATATATATATATATATACATATATATATATATTTATATGTATATATACATATGCATACATACATACATACATATATACAATGCCCTAAGTTAAGCCTGCAATTTGATTACTGGTCACGCATACGTATGTCATTAATCGGGAAAACACAAATAGTGTTCGGCCATTCTCAGGAGAAAGACTGAAGAAACGTCTTGCAAATCGGTCTGTCTGGAGGGACAACCAGTTAATTTTGATGCCACCATCTTAACTTGATGAACGACTAATAAGCTCACCTCAGTAAATAACACAGATATTCCAAAATATTTCAATGTAGGTAATGTGTGATCATGACTTCCAGGTATGGTCTCAGAGGATCTTGGTTTTCTGTGCTTTTTAATTAACGATGAAATGTGTAGATATAATAAAAATAAAAGAATAGGAAAATAAGAAATGAAGGTGAAACTATAAAAAAAAAAAAAAAACAGTTGGGGAAATGTAAAAAATATTTAATTTCCTGTACAGAAACAAATGTAGATGTATGTATATACGTCTTTTGCCTTTATCTCTTACTTGTTTCAGTGACTGGATAGCGGTCGAGCTGGGGCAACGCCTTGGAGAACTTCAAGTCGAACAAATCGATTCCAGTACTTAGTTTTTAAGCCAAATACTTATTCTATCGATCTCTTTTGTTGGACAGCTATATTACAGCGACGTAAACAAACTGACACAGGTTTTCAAGCGGTAATGGAAGACAATCACATACACAAAGACACAGACACACTCACAAACACATACACACACATATATAAATATACAAACATGTATATACAATATATGTATGTATGTATACCTATATATAAGGGTAAAATTTATTGAAATGATAATTTATACCAGTGGTTAGCAGGCGTAATTATAGTCAGAAGACATACATATTTTTATAATATAAGAGTGTATAAAAATTTATACACGGAGAGAAGACCATCTTGTGGACTTCTTACATGCTAAAAAGGACAGTCAAGTCCTAAACCACGAAAAAGACATTCTTATTAATGACACATTGCTTGTAGGCGAGCAGGACACTTGAAAGAATAAAAATCTCATTTCACTCTATAGAGTTCTCTCTTATGCTGTGGCGGTGTTCCGCGTCTTATTATTTTTGACTCGTCTATCGGGCTATCGTTCCGCAAGACAATGACTTTGAAACGCCAGCCTTGGTGCTAACATGAACTCGTATATATTACGTAACAAACACTGACTCCAACTGAAAACTCGCACAATGAGCGACTTTACTACTACTGACCTTCTACAACAACTGACTGTCTGACTTTATAGTGGCTCACTCATTCATACCACTTTGTCGCGCGGGAAAGGGGAATACTATCTTCACGACAACAGTATGTCAGAATGTATGAATGTATAAGGCGGCAAAGGTTGGCAAAAACGTTAGCGCGCCGGACGAGATGCTTAGCGGTATTTCGTTTGCCGTTACGTTCTAAGTTCAAATTCCGCCGAGGTCGACTTTGCTTTTCATCCTTTCGAGGTCGATTAAATAAGTACCAGTTACGCACTGGGTCGATATAATCGACTTAATCCGTTTGTCTGTCCTTGTTTGTCCCCTCTGTGTGTAGCTCCTTGTGGGAAGTAAAGAAATATGAATGTATGTTCTTTTCTGTTTTTAATTATTTGAAATAATAATTTTAATTATTTTTAAATAAAAAAAGGAGCTGGTTTCTAACGAAGATACAAAAGCTCCTGCATTGGCATGTAGATATCAAAAACAAATTCACATTTGAAACTTGAGAAAAGTCTTGTATATTTTAACTGTACCATTTACAGATTGTACTTGTAATGTGAAAGTTAGTTGGTTGATTTCTTTGCTAAAACCTCCAGCTTTTCTAAAATGTCAATTAGGTATTTACTCACAAAACCAAGTGCAGTCATCATTTCCTTAATCTACACCCTTCTCATTTTCCCTATTTGTCTCCGATGACGGAATAAGCCATACTCTGGGTTATCCCAGAAACAGCTGTAAGACTTTGAATTTTTCCAATAATAATGATTATGTATATGACTGGAGATGTTTGCCTTGCCTTAACGTTTGTTGTCCTCTTTAACAATTATATATCCGCTATATCGGAAATCTGTAATGGCTCCATAATTTACAGAAAAGCAAAAGACGAAAACAGGTGTATAAACAACAAGAAAGTGTATTAGTTTGACGCTCGGGAAGGTGAGAAAGTCTTTTACGTTTCGAGCCTACGCTCTTCAACAGAAAGGAACACAGGGAAATAAACAGAGAGAGAATAAAACAAAAAAATATGGATTTAGCAGCCAATCGTGGCGATATATATCAATTTGACGTTCAAAGGCTTTAGGTTGATTTTTGTGACACCATTCAAGTCTTTCTTATGTTACTGCTGCCGCTTATTCAAGAGTAATTCTGGAAAGTAATGTGTGTGTGTGTGTTTGTGCGTGTGTGTGTGTGTGTGTGTGTGTGTGTGTGTGTGTGTGCGTGTGTGTGTGCAAATACAATAAAACCACCATAAACAGCTATGGCAGAAATTTTCAAAATTAGTGCAACCTTACAAGAACGAGAGGTTCAATGACGGCCGACCCATAAGACACGAGATTATACAGGTAAGATACGAAAGGTTCACATTCACCAATACACGCACACAAAGACATACATAAACCTGGTTCTTATTTTATCGGAGTCTTTTGCCCAATCACTACGTTACGTAAACACACCAGCACCAGTTGTCAATTGTAGAAGATATTTGCCCAAGATGCCACGCAGTGAGACTGAACAGTGAAGCAAGAACCAAGCGGTTGGGAGCCAAACTTCTTACCATACAGCCACACCTATACATGCTTACATACACACACATACATACATAGATACATACATATATATACATTATATATATGTATGCATGTATGTATGTATGTTTATATGTATATACACACTATACACGCAGTTATGCCATAATTAATATATATTTTTGTAGTGACACAATCCTTTACTTTTTTGTTTGATGTAAAAAAAAACCAACAACAACAACATTGTTTTTCATTTCTGATTTCTGCTTTTTCTGCTTTTCTGAATTATCGATCTAATAATAGGGATTCGATATGTCATATTGAAAAATTGTGTTTATTGTTAAGATTAACAAGACAAGAATGTGTGGGATATAGTAGAATACCGAATGGAATTGACAGGACAGATTAATTCAAAGATTTTAGCTCTGTCCCTCTATCTCTCAGTCCTTCTGTCTCTCAGTTCGTTTGTCTCTCTGTCCTTCTGTCTGGATGTCTGTCTGTCTATCTCTGCTTTTCTCTCTCTCTCCCCCCCTCTTTCTCTCTCTCTCTCCCCCCTCTTTCTCTCTCTCTCTCTCTTTCTTTGTGAAGGATCTTCCTTGTAAGTTGTGTATTGCTACGGTTTGTGGTGTATTGGGATGTATTGTGATTTCTTGTGTTCTGATGTGATGTGTTGGGACGTGCTGTGATATGTTGAGATGTGTTGTGAGATGTGTTGGTGATGTGTTTCGGTGTGTCGTGTTGTAATGTGCCGGTTACGTGTTGTGAAATGCCTGATGTGTTGTGAAGCTTTGACCGAGCAGGCTTGTAATTATGGGCATTTTTTACGCGTATGTAGAGATATTAGTTTCATATTTTGCAACAAGGCCAGAAGCGTATGCAATAATATTATTATCAGATATGAACTGTACTTCTACAAAGGGAAATGTGTGGAATTTGAAGGAGATTTGACTAATATTTTCAGCAGCTTGAGAGACCATGTAGATTTTTCTACGTTGACTGAGCATCATTGAAAAGGTTTCATCGTTGCCCAAGGGACCGTGTAAGGAATTTCTCATTGACTAAGACAATTACAATGAAAACAATGATTAATATATCTGCATACTTTTTATTTCTACAGTCTGCTATGCAGCATATTTGGTTTACGCGTGTCCGATGTACGTTTCTGCTACATAGACAACCACCAATTGCATGATGTCATGCAGCAGAAACGTGCGTCGGACACATTTGAATCAAATATGCTGTATAATTGACTGCAGAAATAAAAAAAAATTATGCAGATGAACTAATCTCCGTATTCATAGCAATTGTATTGAAATACACTCGGTAAAACATTTTAATCCGGCGAAGTGAACCCAGGATTAAATGAGTAACTTAGGTGCCCCTCACAAGTCGATGCGGTTAGCCATAACCTGGATTATAAGTGAGTGCTAGTACGGTACCCGCCTGGATAATTTATCCCTATCTATTCGTTAAACTCTTTCATACGTTTCAACCCAAAGGCTGTGGCCATGGGGGAGCACAGCCAGTATAATCACTTTTTCAATGGCCATTCTTATGGGAATTTTAGTGAAGGAGGGAATTCGACATTGTTGCCCTCTTTTGAGCTTCTTGCTGTTAGGTAGGTTCATCTGGAACCTTGGATAGTAGGAGGTCAAGTTGTTCCTTGAAAACATCTAGCCCTACTCTATGAAAATCTCCCCGATGTTTTATCAAGGCATTAAACAACTGTGGGCCCTTGAATCCCAGGCTGCTGCAGTACATGGCCCTTATGTGTGTGTGTGTGTGTGTGTGTGTGTGTGTGTGTGTTTGTGTGTGTTTGTGTGTGTGTGTATTTGTGTGTGCGTGTGTGTGTATATATGTATATATATATACATATATATGTGTGTGTGTGTATATATGCGTATTATATACATATATATATATATATATATATATATATATATATATATATATATATATATATACATAGAGAGAGAGAGAGACACACACACACACACACACACACACACACACACACATAACTTTGATTTTGTGTCTATCCTCCATCACTGCTTGAAAACCGGTATTAGTTGGTTTACGTACCCGTAACTTGGCAGTTTGGCAATAAGAGAAAGGTAGACTAAATACCAGGCTTAAAAGCAAATACTGAGATCGATTTGTTCGATAAAACCCTTCAAGGCGGTGCTCCAGCATGGCCGAAATCCAGAAGACGTTTAAGAATTTGGTTATAATATAAAAAATGGCAATTACTAGAAATTGAAACAAATGGATTTGACGGATTTTTAAATTAAAATCTCTGACCAAATTTGAATAAAAGTTTCATTTATATAATTCCTAATAAAAGATATATATTCTAAATTAAAAGAATTGATTTCTTCACCGAAATATTCCAATTCTTATGCCATTAAATGATATTCCACATTTAGCAAATTTATACCTATGTAATTTTGGAAACTAAAGGACCAAAAATTTCGAAAACAAAAAAGTTAATATTTTAATTGTGAAAATATAAATTTAATTTCATAGATATAGATGTTGTCATCGCTATTAATACTGACAGATTTTAAAAGAATTATTTTGAAATAATAATCTATGGGACTGAATTACATGCGAAGGAAATAAGATATAATGAAATATCGACCAATAGACGTTGAACAATAGAAAATAGATCGATAAACTGTATAAGAAATGAAATAATTAACAATTTTATTTGCAATGAATGGCATAGCGTAAATATAGTACGCCTTGTGAAATATTCTATTTAAAAGTATATATATATGCGCGCGCGCGCGTGTGTGACGGCGCGTGGCTTAGTGGTTAGGGCATTCGGCTCACGATCGTAAAGTCGTTAGTTCAATTCCCAGCGACGCGTTGTGTCCTTGAGCAAGACACTTTATTTCACGTTGCTCCAGTACACTCAGCTGGCAAAAATGAGCAGCACCTGTATTTCAAAGGGCCAGCCATGTCACACTCTGTGTCACGCTGAATCTCCCTGAGAACTACGAGAAGTGTACACGTGTCTGTGGAGTGTTCAGCCACTTGCACGTTAATTTCATGAGCAGGCTGTTCCATTGATCGTATCAGCTGGGACCCTCGTCGTCGTAACCGACGGAGTGCTCTTACTATATATATATATATATATATATATATATATATATGTTTGACGTTTCGAGCATATATACATGTCTATATATCCATATACATAAATATGTATGCATGTATGTATGTATGTATGCATATATATATATATATATATATATATATATATATATATATATATATATACTAAACATATACTCACACACACACACAAACACATACATATACAACCACGTAACTCCCACACATAGATTTACGCATGCGCACACCTTATACACCTACCAGACCTATAAACTGAACAAAACAGACGACTCGCGGGAAGGAATTGTTTTTAATCAGACTTGAATATATTTGAAAGACAAGACGCTTTGCTATTATTCTCTGCTGGCTTAGAACTACCATTTCTATTGAAGAAACTACGTTGCAGGGGTTGCCATTTGACAAGGTGAATGCTTCGATGACTGAAGTAATTCTAGAAGAATTAAATGATGAATTTGTTTAGCAACTAAGATGTCATCTCATATCGAACGATGATTGAGTTAGTGCTAAATTTTATGCGAGAATCGATAATTTTCTCAACGGACTCAATCATAAAGCATTTAAAATATTGTTTGTTTGTTGGTTGCTTGTCTTTCTTATTGTTGTTATTTAAACTAGTAGGAAATTTGATTAAGAAATGTGAGAATAACAATAACAATAGCAAAAGTGATTTAAAACGATGACAACAACCATAACCACCACCACCACCACCACCACCACCGCAACAACAACAACAACACCACCACCAACAATAATAATAATGATAATAAAGACACAGGCACAAGCAGAAAAAATAGGGGCCTGGCATTATTATTATTATTATTATTATTATTATTATTATTATTATTATTATTATTATCATTATTATTATTATTACTATTATCACCATAATCACAATGGAGATGATCGCCATCGTAGTTGTTGTCGTCGTTCTCCCCCTCCCCTTCATCATCATCATCATCATCATCATCATCAGTATTATTATTATTATTATTATTATTATTATTATTATCATTATTATTATTATTATTATTATCATTATTATTATTAGTAGTAGTAGTAGTAGCAGTAGTAGTATGTCAGATTGATTATGCGTGGTTTTATGGTTTTCACATGACTTGTCGATGTGTAAACATTCGGATTGTTGGATTAAAAGCGAAAATATATGAAGAGCAAAAAAAAAAAAAAATTCATGATTGTGAATTTAATGAACTGTGATAATTAGTAATTAAATATGTAAACTGGAAAATAGAGAGACGTATTTAAACAAATATAGGCCAACGATAACAGCGACAACAACAAGAACTACATCAATATTAATGTGACTGTGTGGTACGAGCTTTGCTTCCAAACCACATGGTTCCGCGTTCAGTCCCACTGCGCGCTACCTTGGGCAGGTGTTTTCTGCTACAGCCTCGGGCCGAGCAAAGCCGTGTGAGGAGATTTGATAGACGGAAACTGAAAGAATCCCGTGGAATACACATACATACACTTACACACATACATACACTTACACACATATATATGTGTGTGAGTTTGTGTATATCTTGTAAAGACGGACAAAATGCCGCTAAGCGTTTCGCCCGGTGCACGACCGATTATGCCAGCTCGCCGCCTTCGTATGTATCACCAATATCCTTTCTACTATAGGCACAGAGCCTGAAATTTGAGGGGAGGGGACTAGTCGATTACATCAACCCCAGTGTTTCATTGGTACTTGATTTATCGACGCCGAAAGGATGAAAGGGAAAGTCGACCTTGGCGGAATTTGAATTCAGAACGTAAAGACGGACAATATACCGCTAAGCGTTTCCCCCGGCGCGCTACCGATTCTGCCAGCTCGACACCTTCATATGTATCACCGATATCAACAACAATATTAACGTAAAAAATACAGAATCAGAATAATAATCACACTGATGTAAATAACAGCAACGACAAGAAGAACAATATTAATGTCGTGAGGCAATATTCGCTCTCAAATCGACGTGGATGTTCTATTAGAACAATCTTTACTGCGGTAGTTGCTATGAGAAAAACTCTCATATTGGATATTTTGGTTCAAAATGCAGTCTTGTTTCTTATGCTGGTGGGGAGATAAAGACGATTGCATTTTGCACCAAAAAAGCCAATGTGAGAGTTTCTCTCGTGGTTTCTGCTGCCGCATAGTTTGTTCTAATATAACATCTACATTCAAGCGGAGATAGATATTACCTCTCAGTATTAATACGGCCTCTGTTGCTAAGATATATATGTGTTAACATCAGCATTAACATTGAAATCTAACAAAGAGCATTGACATAAACATCATCGACTTCATTAACAGCGTCAAAAACCAACTCGAACATAAAATTAATCAATTAAATTAAACAAAGAGTACGATTGTAATGATTTTAGATTTTAGCACAAGGCCAGGAAACTTTCAGCGGGAAGGGAATAAGTCGATTACATCGACCCCAGTGCTTGACTGGTACTTGTTTTGTCGACTCGGAAAGGATGAAAGGCAAAGTCGATCTCAGCGGTATTTGAACTCAGAACGTAAAGACCAACGACATGCCACTAAGCATTTCGTCCGGCGTGCTTAACGATTCTGCCAGTTCGCCGCCATTTTTGTAGATGCTAATATTGGGCTCACTTTGATAGCGATGCCGATGTCGATGTTAGGTTACGTTTGTGATGATGCTGGAGCTAATGTTGGTGTTGTTCATACTAAAGTACATGTTCTTGCTTTCGTCGTCGTCGTCGTTGTTGTTGTTGTTGATGATGATGATGATGATGGTGGTGGTGGTGGTGGTGGTGACGGTGGTGGTGATGATGATGATGATAATGATAGTGCTTTTCATATCAGTGGTCAGTGTATTTTCACTTTTGATGTTGTTAATGCAGTTGACGTGTATGATGTTAATGTTATTATATTTGTTCTTCTGAAGGTGGCGAGATTGCAGAATTGTTAGCACGTTGGGGAGGTGGGAAGGTGGGTCGTGAGTCGATTACATCGAACCCCAGTCTTTTTAAAAGGTACTTATTTTATCGACCCCAGAAAGAATGAAAGGCAAAGTCGACCTCGGCGGAATTCGAACTCAGAGCATCAACGATGACATCAGTTTCCCCAGAAAGAGTAAATAACATTAAAACATCAACATTATCAACATCATTATCAATAACAACGCCAATTTATACTTCAAAACCAGAATCAAGGCGATATTGCGTGGTCTAGTGGTTAGGGTGTTACACGTACGCTCGCAACATCAATGTTTCGATTTCCGGATTGGGCCGTGCGATGTTTTCTTGAACAAAACACTTCCTTTCACGTTGCACCAGTACCCTTAGCATAAATGAGTAACTCTGAGAGGGACTGGTGTCTCGTCCAGGGACAGTGTTTTGATCTCTGTCACTTATATGCCATGCGAACAGGTAATCAGCTTTAGAGTGCTAAGATTTGGGACGGTAATAGTTGAGGCGGACTTTACGTTTCTTTATCAGGATCACCGTCAACATAGATGACACAAACAATTAACTTAATATTAAATTCAACATCATCATCACAAGCAACATCAACATATGCTGCTCAAACTTTCGTGACTATCGCCCCATATGATTCGGTACAATTAAATTCATATTTCCATACATAGACACACACGCGCACACACATGAGGACGTCACCTAGCATTGCAGGTGGAGTGAGTGCCTTTATGGTATGTATGGTAATACACACAAAATTTAACAACGTCTTTTATAATTGCATTTTGGTTTATGTGTCATAATTTACATGCATAGGTGGTATATATTTAGCTGTGTTTATTTATTCACATTTTAAAGTCTATAAGTAATGTCGATGTTATTGTAGTAGATGTGACTGAGGCTGAAAAAGAGTTAGTTGCTAATTTCTGGCAAATCGTCCAACTACGTAAAAAAATTCCCGGCATTGGCTCATTCGAAAGAAAAGGGATAAGCAAAAGCTAAAGACGCAAAAGATATTAGCGCTAAAATTTCTGTTTTAAATGTACGAGATGAGAAGAGTTTGCATTCAGTGACGGCCTGTGGAGAATTTAATTGAGAAAACTCACCTAATCAGAACTCGAGATATAATGAAAGGTTAATAGTGAGTTAATTAGTTTTCAAATTTATTCTAGCAACGGTCGATAGCCATCAACATTTGCGTGTACAAATGTTAGTCACATGTACGTCGTCGTATATTTAACGATCTATCTTTATATGACATACATTCATACATACATTCATACATACATACATATATATGTGCATGTGTGTGTGCGTGTGTGAGTGTGTGTGCGTGTGTGAGTGTGTGTATCTGTCTGTAAATATGTGTGTGCATGCATGTGCATGTGCGTGAGCATGTGTGTGCATGTGTGTAAATGTGTCTGCGATATGTAATTACACACACACACACACACACACACACACACACACATATATATATGTATATATGTATGTATGTACATATATAGGTAAATGTATATAATATGAATATCTCTACGTATATATACATGAATATATACATATATAGATATATAAACACATACACACTCCGTATTCTTTCTGTTGAAGAGCGTAGCTCGAAACGTTAAAGACTTTCCGTATTCCCGAGCGTCATACTAATACATCCTTTTGTTGTTTACACCACCTGTCCTTGTTTGTTATTGTTTTTTCCGTACATTCTCCCATATATATATATGAATATACATGTGTATATATATATATATATATATATATATATATATATATATACATACATATATATATATATATATATATATATATATATATATATATATATATATATATACATACATATATATATATATATTTATATATGTGCGCGCGCATGTGTGTGAGAGCGTGTATTCCCTTGTGTCCAGTTCAGGATTTCTTTTGAAGCAATCAAACCTCTTTGCTTGTCAATCACCTGGTAATGATTTTCATCGTGTTTACCCTTTGTCTATATTCCTAACTAATTATAAATATATATATATACGTGTATGTGCGTGTATGTGTGTTTGTGTGTGTGTGTGTGTGTGTGTGTGTGTGTGTCTCTGTGTGCGCGTGTGTGTGTGTGTTTGCAAGAGTGGGTCCATGCGTGTGTGTGTGTGTGCCAGTATTGATTGTCGATCGTCTGTCTTGCTCTGATGCTGGTCGGATCATTGTTGTTGTCTTGTCATCTTTTCATAACATTCATTTATTTTCATTTGGCAATCCGGATTTTATAACTTAAGAATAATAAAAATGATAATGATATTAACAATAATAATAATAATAATAATAATAGTAATAACAATAATGATAGCAATAATAATAGTAATAATAATAAAAATAATAATAATAATAATAATAATAATAATAATAAGGTCACAGAAAACGAGAAAGCAACCATACTCTGGGATATGCCAATACACACAGATAGAGAAATTAAGGCAAATAGACCAGATATAGTTGTCAAAGATCATGAAGGAAAAAAATGCCTTCTAATTGATGTATCAATACCAGCAGATGACAACGTTTCTCGAAAAGAAATGGAAAAACTTTCAAAATACAAAGACCTGGAAATAGAGATAACTCGAATGTGGAGTCTAAAAACAGAAACAATTCCTATCATAGTAGGTGCCTTAGGTATAATTAAAAAATACTCAGACAAATACATAACAAAAATACCAGGACTTACAAATATATGTAACATACAGAAAATTGCACTACTGGGTACTGCACACATTCTACGCAAAACACTTTCAATACAGTAAACATAAAAGCACCACAGCAAACCACAGCACATACCCAAGGCGCACAGAGCTGCGCTCGGTAGTGAAGTGAAAGCACGTTATAAAAATAAAACTACTGAACAATAATAATAATAATAATAATAAAAACTTCAGTGATTTGTTTATGCGGACAAGGCCAACCAGAGAAGAAAGAAAATCACAAGACCGGATGCTACGCTAGTGATGCTGCACTATTATGTATATACATATGAATATACACACTTCTCTCTCCCCCCTCTCTCTCTCACTCGATATATATATATATATATATATATATATATATATATATATATACATACATACCCATGCAATGTCCATATATGTGTGTGTGTATGTGTGTGTGTGTTTGTATGTATGTTTTGTTATTTTTCCGTTAAGATCAACAAAATGTACTCCTTCCAGTGAAAGATAAATATTATTTATTGTACACAGTATACAGTTACAAGCTACTAATAGTGTCATACATTGGATATTTAGTCTAGGCAAAGTTTAATAATACGCCTTGTGTACCCATACTGTCTCTACGCTCTGAGCGCATGACTTATACAATTCACAAATCAAAACTCTACAACAAAAGAAATCGCGAGAAAAAACGAGAAAAAACGAGAAGGTGGATGCAAAATGAGGAAGGGTGAAAAAAAAAACGGAAACAGAAAAGGAAGGAGAAAAAATTAATGTTATATTTCATTTGACCGTAAAGCCATACTAAAGCTAGCTGTAGAATGAAGCCATGGATAAGGGTTCAAATCCCGCGATACAGCTGTTCAACCCGGAGTGGTCGGTGTCCTCCAATTCATCAAAAGAAATTTGTCTATGTGTTTCATGTATTTTATACCATGTCTTCCGTAGGTCACCTTTTCTACGGCTGCATGATTAACTCCGTCGTATGTGTGGCAGAATTTACAGTAACGCTACATGATAACCTGACCGAAAAGAAGAATAACATCGGGTAATGCGAAGGCGGCTTCTAAAGACGCTGTGCAAACTAACCTATCTTCTTTCTGGTACATCGACAAAAGTAAAGACACTGACTTGGCTAGTCACGCATGCGGTATGAAGACCAATTCCACACCACTAACAGTTGAGAAGAAAATCGTAGAATAATCCATGCGTATGTTATTGGATCTAAGAAATGAACATATGTGTAGGTGAAAGATCGCATAGTCATTTCAGATCTAAGAATTCCACCATACTGCTGAATTTCAGATCAGAAATTTTTAGCAAATGCAAACAAATGGACTAATTTCTATTGGCGAATTGGAGGATACCAGCCTCTCTCGATTGAGCAGCTATGTTGCAGACTTTGGACCCCTACCTGTGGCTTCATTCTACAAAAAGTAGCTTTATTATGGCTTTACGGTCAAAGTGGTCATAGCTCATATTTATTTTCGTTTTCTTTTTCTTTTCCGTTTTTTTTCTTCTACATTTTTTCCGTTTCTGCCTGAATTTCAACTTCTAATATAGTTGTATGCCAAACTCTTACCTGTTCTAGTCTTCTTGGTCTTTGCTCCTCACTTCCACCCTGTGTCTTAATTCAAATTTTCTGTCCAACCAATTCCATTATTCTTACTACTTCTTTAGCATAATTATTGTATCGGTGTCTTCCTCTTTGCCTTCTTCCCTCAGTTTCATCGTGACTTTCCGGTGAGTGTCGCAACCTCATAGCCTCTACCTGCTGATCTCGTCCCTTCGCTAATCGGTCGGCACTCACGTGCACTGTACCCTCTCATATAATTTGCCTTAACTGCACGCTGTCTGGCTTTCCTTTCCGGGTCTGTTCTTCAAACTATTCGTTGTTGTTTCGTTAATGGGGAGAATGAAAAAATTCATTACAGAATATGAAGGATTTATTTGTAGCCTTAGTGGAGAAAATATAAATCAAACTTAAATATCATCAGTCTATAGCACGGCAGCAACTCGTCTCGCAAGAAACCTTCTGTCTAAAATAATGATGAAGAAATCACTCGTAAATGTTGTGATGCACGACAAAAAATTGAAAAATACGTTGTTTATTTTGGAGCTTTATACTGAGTTGTATATTTGCTACGACAATATAATTTAGATTAATGAAATATATATTCTGTTTCAATACAAAAGTGTTACGTATAATTTAATCAAGCGTATTGTAAATATGCATAGAAAAACATGCGTGCAGTGTAATAAGTAAATAAGGTAAAGTTGAATACCAGCTGTCAGGAATGTGTTTAATATGTAAATTTAGCATATCCAATAATATTACAGAGCTATATTTAGTGGTTATTTAAGCAATGAATTCGTGGATTATAAATGGGTTGGATGTGGTACTGATGAAGGATCAAGAGCTCCTGAAATATGCATATACACCCATTATTCATTTTCATCTTCGAGCTCATTGTTTGTTTGCATTAGGCGTATTCGGATACGAAACATCGTAACAAGTCATTGCTGGCTCTAATTTCTGTAGAAGATCTGTAGAGATAACCTTAACAAGTGAAATACTTATATCTATCTATCTGTCTGTCTGTCTGTCTATCTATCTATCTATCTCAGTCGTTTGAGTGCGATCATGCTGGGGCAACTCCTTGAGGGTTTTAATAAAAAAAATCGACCCCAAGGCTTATTTCTTAAGCTTATGACTTACTTTATCGTTTTCTCTTTTGCCGAACCGCTTATTTACTGGGGCATAAACTCACCAACACAGCTTGTCAAGCTGTGGACAAACACAAAGACACATACACATACGACAGGCTTCTTTCAGTTTCCGTCTACGAAATCCACTCAGAAAACTTTGATCGGCCCGAGACTATAGTAGAGAACACTTGAGCAAGGTGCATCGCAGTGGGGCTGAACCCGGAACCATATGGTTCGGAAGCACGAGAAAATTGATTTGATCATCATAATCTGTGGACATAAAAGGATAACTGAGCCTCAGGTGCTTGTGCATGGGTGAGCGACTGAGTGTCTGCGCTCACCTGTGTGTGTGATTGTATGTGCGTGTGCGTGTGTGTGTGTGAGTGTGCGTGTGTGCGTGCGCGTGCATGCGTGTGTGTGTGTGCAGAAGCAAATTTCCTTCTCATTGTCTGCAATTCTAGTGTTTATCGTATTATATCATTATTAACCAAACCATGAAAGTTTACTGACTCTTTACTAAGCATACACACACACTAGCACACACACACACACACACAGTAGCATACACACACACACACAGAGCATAAGTATTACTGTGATGTTAAACTAAGTAAGAAGACAGTAAAATACAAGAAAAATATATAAAAGAAGACCACATGATACAGCGGAGCATAACAAAAGCATATCCAGTGCCATGTTTTCTGTCTGTTGGATTTTGTGGGCTAAAAACAAAACGAAACGAAACGACATCTTATTACAACTGATAGGCACTTTCATTTGCACGCTAAGTTATAGTAAAAATATCATTTCATCTGTAACAATACCTGGGATAGATAACGATATGTCTACTACACGTCACATTAGTTTGAAGATATATCAATAACAGCAACAGTAGCAGTAAGAGTAGCAACAGCAGCAGCAGCAGTGGTAGCAGCAGCTGTAGTGGTAGTAGTAACGGTGGACTACAGAAGACGTTGTATGAATTACATGAAACATTCTAAATCAATACCATTGCACTCATTAATATCGTATCTGTGTCGTGTTTGTTTGGTTTTGAAACATTGCGGAACTACACGGAATGCCCAGTTTCATATTTTAGGAGATACAATACTGTTGACTTCAGTTACGATCATCAGGAATGGGGAAGACTGTAATATATATATATATATATATATATATATATATATATATATATATATATATATATATATATATATATATATATATATATATGTAGATATATATACATACACATACACGTACACATTGACACACACACATATATGTTTATATATTTATGTATGTATGTATATATATATATATATATATATATATATATAAACATATATACACACATGTATATACATATATATAAAACTGCCTGAGTTTGATATACATAATATATATACACGCATGAAGAGAGAGAGAGAGAGGGAGAGAGAGAGAGAGAGAGAGAGAGAGAGAGAGAGAGAGAGAGAGAGAGAGCAAAGACTAAACATTTTCAGGTGATGAATACTCAAGTATAAATATATATTTATATATTCTTTTCGATTAGATCGACCTCAGTACGCAACTAGTACTAAATTAATCGACCCCGAAAGGATGAAAGCAAAGTCGACCTCGGCGGAATTTGAACTCAGAACTTAAAGGCAGACCAAATACCGCAAAGCATTTCGCCCGGCGTGCTAATGTTTCTGCCAGTTCGCCACCATATAAGTATTTATAAACAGAGAAAACGTACACACACTACAAAGACACAGAAAATTAAAGGGGAGAATATATAGTATTACATATCCGACACCTGTTTCTGGGGGATCGAAATTACTTCATAATGTTGGCAGATGTAATTCACTACAATATACAACTAGCAATGAAAGGAAATAAACATTGGCTAAATCCTGCCGCCATATTCTGGTGAACTACATCTCTTTTCAGTTTCCATCAATGAAATCCTCTCACTAAGCATTACAAGTGTCTTGTACCATAGCCCATGGCTATAATACAAGGCAAGGTGCAACGTACTGGGATTGAAAACAAGACCACATGACTGACGGGAAAGCAAGCTTCTTAACCATTGAACCACGCCTATGTATCATCGCATTCTTTACCAAATTAGGAGCTGGAAATTTCTTAACAGACAATTATCAATTTAAGTCTTTTGTTCAAAATTGAAGAACCCAGCTAAATAATATATTTCCCCCGAGAGAAAGAAACGGCATTTTACTGGAAGCAATGATGTAATAAGACTTGTGTTTTATAACAAACCAATCGATCTTATATATGTCTGTGTCAGCTTTTAGGCTCCAGATATATTTGGATAGTTAAGCAGCAAGGCGCACTTCTAAGTTTCTGGATGTAAGTATACAATGTATGTTGCCAGGTACTTTTTCATGTAAAAGATTTATTGTTACGCATTGTTTTCCATGACATCTACAAGATAATAAATGAGCTAATACATTAT
>NC_142939.1:63368386-63370886 GCF_046866305.1 Octopus bimaculoides
AGGTTTATCGTACACATAAACATATATATGTATATATACATACATATATATATATATATATATATATATAATAATGATAATAATAATTTCTTAGGTAACCAGAAGATGGATTTGGTATTACTCTTTTCTTTGTACCTACATATAGATATACATACATACATGCACGCGCGCGCGCGCATACACGCACATAATGCATGTATGTGTGTGTAGTTGTGTGTGTGTGCAGTTTTGTTCTTGGATGCCTGTACCGGTAGAAACTCCTTACGAAATTTAATGCCGCAGAATAAGTGTAGCTCTCTTTATACAATTGGCCTAAATCTGGTCAAACTTAGCCATTCAATAGATAAAATGGTGATCAATAAAATGATTAACTCAGTATATGGCTCAATATAATTGACTAAGACTTTTGAAAGCAATGTTCCAGCATCGTCACATTGGAGTGCGCCTTTCGAGTAGAAAATGTAGCAGCTACTTTTGGTGTGCTTTTCAATATTTCAAGGCTAAATCACGGAGTTTTAATAATTACAAATGATAGGTTCGAAGAAGAAATAATTATAATATACTATCTTAGGGGGGATGCATTTTGCATGTGAACTGGTTCGGGGGGGAAAATAATGATTATTCTTCACAAGTGATTCGGGGTTGATTTCAGGCATGCCACTGTATAGAATGTGTTGATGTGTGTATGTATGTATGTATGTTTGTATGTATGCATGTATGTATGTATGTATGTATGTATGTATGTATGTATGTATGCATGCATGTATGTATGTATGTATGTATGTATGTAAATCTGTGTCTATACACACATACATACACATATATTGATATAAACAGAATAGAAATAGATATGTAGATGTAGATAAATGTTTATATATATGTATATATATATATATGAAGATACAGAGATATATACAAATGTATGAGTGTATATATATATATATATACACACATATATATATATATATATACATATATATATATATACATATGTATATATACATACATACATACATATATATATGCATAATACACAAACACATACACACGCGCACACACATGTATATGTATATATGTATTTATGTTTGTATTAGAGCGGGTTAAATATATGTATATGCATGTATATATATATATATATATATATATATATATATATATATATATATATATAGGTGTAAATATTTGAAGTGTTAATATGTGTCTGTGAGTGCCTCTGTGTGTATGTGTGTGTGTGTGTGTGTGTGCGTGCGCACGTGTGTATCTTAACCTGCAATTAAGGGTCTTCACGGATGATCTCCTTCAGCTTTACTGGATATTCAATAAGGGACCCTAAATTTCTTTTCTTCCACGTTTCTCTCCCAGCTTTCTCGTTCAACGCACACACGCACGTACTCACGTACTGAAGAACCGACACACGTACACACACAAATAAGCATACACAAATATATATATATATATATACATTTACACATATATATGTAATTATGGATATATATAATTATATACCTATATAATCTTCTCACCTAATATATATAAATAGATTTATATACATACATATATATACACATGTTTATATGTATATACATGGTCTGATCAGTAAGTATCCGGACTGTTGTTATAGTAACCAGGCTATGGCATACGGAATGCGGAGTGAAGCTGCTTGGCATAGATTGATCTTAAACTTTGCTGTGATTGTGCCTAAGTATTAACGTTCTACCTTAATTCCACTGTTTAAAGCAGTGCTTGGAAGGAAGGTGTGTAGCATGTGATCATCGCATTGACCATGAGAGAGTAAGTTGAGCAGAGAATCTGCATCAAATTTTGCAAAAATCTTGGCGATACCTACTCAGAGGCCTATGCAAAGTTTTCAAAAATGTTTCATCGTTCTCGACACAATCAAGCAGATTTTGTGCAACTGAAATCCGAGTGTCTTTTTGGTCGGCTAAAAGCAGTTTTGGAAAAAACTTGGCATAACCAAATCTTCAGTGATAACGGACTAAACTGAACAGAAACTAATCTGCACATCCTCTGATAACTCGCGAATGGTGATTTGGTGCTTTCCTCCTCAGCTGCACGCACATCTGCGAAGTTTTACTCAGTTCTGCTGGTTGCGTATCTCCCAGAACGTTCGTCAATATCGACCTTTCTTTTAAGCCACCTTGGAAACGTCTGAACCACTCGTACACTTGTGTGCGGCTCATACACTTCTCTCCATATACTTTCTGCAACTTTGCGTAGGCTACTGAGCAGGTATCGCCATGACAACGTTTTATAGCAACAGTCCGGATACTTATTGATCAAACCTAGTTTATGTATGTGTATATATATATATATATATATATATATATATATATATATATATATGCACATACCAACCATTTCAGGACTGTATGCGGCTCTATATAGAGATGGTGCCTATGGTATTAAGCACACAGCTCCTTACCAGCTAGAGTTGAGGGACATCAAATGGCTCCTACCCACTCCTTAAATCTTTCGTATG
>NC_142939.1:63380886-63388386 GCF_046866305.1 Octopus bimaculoides
CTATTCTTTTCAGCACATGGCTATGATGCTCCCCCACTACTTTTGCAAGTGATCAGAGATGCACATGTTGTCAGTCGCGAAGGGACATGCTCAACTGGTTAAGGTCAAACGACCGACAAGCAAATCTGTGGTATTGAGCAGAATATTTGCTGTAGCCCATCTTTTTATACCAAGACAAAACAATGTACATGATAACACTTCCAATCAGTTAAGAGCAAAAGCCTTGAGAGCCAGTGCCTAATACTGCATCAGGGCATTTATTATTATTATTATTATTATTATTATTATTATTATTATTATTATTATTATTATCATCATCATCATTATTTAAAAGGTGGTGAACAGGCAGAATCTTTAGTGCGGCGGGCGAAATCTTTAGCGGCATTACGTTCTGCTCTGTGTCCTGAATTCAAATTCCACAGCGGTCGGATTTGCTTCTCACCCTTTCGGGGGTGGATGAAATAAGTACCAGTTGAGCACTGGGATCGATGACACCGACTATTTCCTTCACCACCAAATTTCAGGCCGTGTGTTCATTCTAGAAAGCAGGTGGGGCCCAGTTAGAATTTTCTTCAGGACGAATAGCCCATCTCGCTCAAAAAGTCCCTGAATAAGGTTTGTTTAAGGATGTTGAGCAAAACACCCATGTTTCCAAAGGTGAATTTATTATTATTATTATTATTATTATTATTATTATTATTATTATTATTATTCAGTAGTCTTTTTTTTATCACGTGCTTGCACTACATTATCGAGCGCAGCTCTATTATCATTAAGGTGACGAGCCGGCAGAATCGTTAGCATGCCGGATGAAATGCATAGCGGCATTTCGTCCGTCTTTATGTTCTGAGTTCATATTTCGCCGAGGTCGGCTTCACCTTTCATCCTTTCGGAGTCGATGAAGCAATTTTGTTAAAAGGGTTGGTGAATGTAGCACGAATGGCCCGAGTGAACTGGTGTACTCTAAGCGTGCGCCTCTAGATCGAGGGTTCATGAAATGGAGAGGGAACTTGTCCTAGCGGTCAGGGCGATCTTGGCCTTTGTGGAGTTTCCACGAACAGCCCTTGAAGCCTCCATCTTTTGAGGATTTATTTGTTCTAATTTTTATTTTTATTACCTTTTTACATGATTAAATCCCACTCTTCTGGTGTTGTGCCCTTTGCCGTCCCCAAACTTTTATATAAACTTTCAGTGGGGAATAAAGAAAAGATTATTATTATTATTATTATTATTATTATTATTATTATTATTATTATTATTATTATTATTATTATTATTATTATTATTATTTCATTTGTTTCGAATCATAGCTTTCTATGAAATGTTCTAATTTGATACACGTATTGATTATTTGCAAATATTGATTAATTTTTAGTGTTTTAATTATTTCGAAATTCGAGACAGAAGTAAATGGCATTATTTCCCCACTCACACCCACTTCTTTATTGATCTGTAACTGATTGAACAATAGGCTTCCATCAATGAGACTCGATAGAACATCGATGACAAAACAATAAATAAGTAATCGATAAATATATATGTGTGTGTGTGTATGTATGTACGTATGTATATACGTATGTATGTATATATACTCTCTCTCTCTCTTTACTCTTTTACTTGTTTCAGTCATTTGACTGTGGCCATGCTGGAGCACCGCCTTTAGTCGAGCAAATCGACCCCAGGACTTATTCTTTGTAAGCCGAGTACTTATTCTATCGGTCTCTTTTGCCGAACAGCTAAGTTACGGTGACGTAAACACACCAGCATCGGTTATCAAGCGATGCTGGGGGACAAGAACAGACGCACAAACATATACACACACACATACATATACATATACATATATACAACGGGTTTCTTTCAGTTTCCGTCTACCAAATCCACTCACAAGACTTTGGTCGGCCCGAGGCTATAGTAGAAGACACTTGTCCAAGGTGCCACGCAGTGGGACTGAACCCGGAACCATGTGGTTCATAAGCAAGCTACTTACCACACTGCCACTCCTACGCCTATACATATATATATATATGTTTGTATGTATATATATATATATATATATATATATATATATATATATATATATATATATATATATATATATATATATATATGTATATATATCCATCTACCTATCTATCTATCTATCTATCTATTTATCTATCTATCTATCTATCTATCTATCTATCTATCTATCTATCTATATATATATATATATATATATATATATATATATATATATATAAATGTGTAGTTATTGTTTAAGGTCTAGACCAAGGGAGACATTATGATCAAGGACCTTCCAGCTGCAACCCTTCTTCCTTTCAAGCACTATATTACTTAATGCGGTGTTACTTTCCTCATTTTCTTTTAAGAGTCTAAAAATGGGATTTCGGCAGGAATTGGCCGCAACTTTCAACAGGTCGAGAAGCTGCAAAGGTGATTCCCGCCTTGTCTCGATAAAGTGCAACGAATTGGCCGTCTTGGTAGAGCGTCGGCGAAAATACATTTCTACGTAGTTGTATTCCTTGTGCGCTCAAATCTCGCAGTCGCCGACTTAAATTTTCTTCTTTCCGACGCCCATAACATAAAGTACCAGTTAATAATCAACCATACCTTCGTTTCAAATATGGGGTTTCGAACCAATGCGACCTCTTTTATTCTGTGTCATGCATAGACTTATATTTAAGAATCTTCCTTTGCAGTTAGATGGTTCTAATCCCTCAGATGAGTGTCTCTTGTGCTATTGCCTCGGGACAACTGTTTCGGTCTGATAAGGGTTAGACGGTCATATTTTATCTACCTTTAACTTGTTGCGACAATGCTGGAGCAACTCCTTGATGGGTTTAAGTCAAACAGATCGACCCCAGGACTTATTTTTTAAAGCCTAGCACTTATTCTATCGGTGTCTTATTGCAGAACGGCTAAGTTACAAGGATGTAAACACACCAGCACCGGTTGTCAAACGGTGTGGGAGGACAACCACAGACACAAAGTGGGACATACATACATACACACACACACACACACACACACACACACACGCATATATAAGACGTGCTCCTTACAGTTTCCGTCTACCAAATCCGTCTACAAGGCTTTGGTAGGACCGAGGCTATTGTAGGAAACACTTGCCGAAGATGTCAGACAGTGGGATTGAACCCGAAACTATGTGGTTGAGAAGTAAGCTTCTCACCACACAGCCACATCAAATTATATTTACAGTTAAGCCGAAAAGGGGATCTCAAATCTGTGATTGAAAACATCTAATGTGTCCTTTCATTTTAAAACTCGTTAAGCTGAGGTTGGTTGAGGGGTTGTTGGCTGTTATTTTTTGAAATTCGAGTGACCGCATTATGTTTTATCTTTTAATTGCTTCAATTATAGGACTGTGATTCAAGAAAGGGACAACAAAACATCCAGATAGACGATACAAAGAAAACAAGGACAGGTCATTCGGAGTTTTCTTTCATCAGTCGAGATCCAGATTATCTTTGCAATTTCGGCTGGTTATTCTCGATATTGCTCCAATCTGGCCTGCCCCAACGAAAAACTAAGCTAAGACCATTAGATTCCTTGGAATTAAAGAAGCGAATGTATATAAAAACAAGGACGGAAAAAAAACCGAACAATGTTACACAAATACAATAAAATTATAACAGGACATAAAAACAGGTATCTTTCGACAAAGGACGAATTTTGGCCGAATGCCGGTCACGTGAGAAGAGAAGAAAGAGAGGTAGAGGCAGAGGGACAAAAGAATTAAGGAGGGGCGAGAAAAAAATGACTGGGTCACAGTGAAGTGAAAAGTAGAGGGGAAAGTGAGCAGGAAGAGAAGGCAAGGAAATGTGAGCGGGGTGGGTGGGTGAAAGAACGAAGAGTGGAATGAACGAATAAGGGTGAAGGGGCTGATAGACAGAAATAGAGTCGTATAAGATTTAGAAAAATGTATACTTACATATAAGAGACAAAGTGTACGTACGCCGCTATACACACAAACGTAATAAAAAAGGAGTACTGGTGGAACGTCCCAGTGAAAACCTCAAGAAAATTAAGCACAACATACCTGACATAATGATTTGGGATAGAGAAGAGAAACTGTGTACAGTTGTGGAAATCAGCTACCCAGAGGACGTTAACATGAAGCTGAAGATCAGGGAAAAAGACATTACCTACTCTGAACTATTGAGAAATCTGCAGTTACTCTATCCAGATTACATGTTCAGGTTTATACCTGTAATTATTGAGGCCCTGAGATATGTAACACACTGCCTAAATATCAATCTTGAAAAGTTAGGCTTCTCAAAACCAGAAAGGAGAAAGCTAACTGGAGGCCTACAAATCTAATCCATCACTGGAACTGTAAAAATCTGTAAAACTTTCCAGAAGTTTATCATTTACATATATTTGAACATGTCTAGACATGCAACTATATGTATGATAGTACATAGATAAAATCTGCAAATCTGCACATGCATAAATACATACATACATACATACATACATACATACATACATACATACATACAAAAATACCCTGTTGTTGAAATTCCAATGAAGGAGCCTTGGATCTAGGTTAGAAACCGGATCTTTATTGGTAAGAAATCTTGAAATAAAGTGAATAATGACATACATACATACATACATGCATACATACATATTTGTGCGTGTATGTATTGATATATTTTACGAATGCTTTAAACAAACCCAAATCAGTTCCAATGTTGTCTGTAAAAGAAAACTCAGATCGATTTTAATACGCTGGAACGAATTTATTAAGAAAAGAAGCGAACTAACCCCCCTCACCCCTGACCCCCCAAATAGCTGCTGAATATTTCTTTAGAAACCTGCATCAGTAGCACCACAATTCCCTTCTACTCGTCCACCTACTCACCCACCCGAGCACCAGTACATTTTCCACGTTACTATATCTGGAGGTGCAAAGCCATTTTATCTGTAGATTTAGGATTTCCTTGCTTCTCAACAAATATGTTATAATTGCTCATGTACAGAGCTAGAACATATCTGAAAAGGAGATTTCTCCAAGTGATTTCAATAAGATGTTTGAGCTGAACTGAATGGCGAGAGACACCTGCATCCGGTGCGATGAGTCTTTAACACATCTAGACCGCACTCTGTAAAGATTCCTTCTATTCGCAATACCATTTTCGTAGAAGCACCATTTCTTTCTTTTTTTCTTATTTTTATTTTGATAAATGTTTGTTTTTATGTTTTTATTATTCGGATTGACTTTCATTTTAATTAACCTTTCTAAAGAAAAAAAAAAAAAGAAACAAAAAGAAAAATTCGCAGGCGTGGCTGTGCGGTAAGAAGCTTGTTTTCCAATCACATGGTTCTGGGTTCAGTCCTATAGCGTGGCATATTGAGCGCATGTTTCCAAATATAGCTTTAGGACGGCTAAAGCCTTATGAGTAGATTTTGTAGACGGAAATTGAAAGAAGCTCGTTGTGTTGTGAGTGTATATATATGTATATATATATATATATATATATATATATATATATATATATATATATATATATATATATATATATATATATATATATATATATATATGTATGTATGTGTGTGCGTGTGTCTATATGTGTGTGTGTTTTTAAGTGTGCGTGTGCGTGTGTATATTTGTCCCCCACCATCGTTTAAAACGAATACTGGTTTGTATGTGTCTCCGTAACTTAGCAGTTCAGCCAAAGCTACCGATAAGTACTAGACTTTAAAAATCAAGTACCAGGGCTCGATTCATTCAACTAAACTCTTCAAGGTGATGCTCCAGCATGGCCGCAGTCCATTGACTGAAGCAATGAAAGTTAAAAGATAACAGACAAAAGCATGGAGAGGTGGAATAACTGAGGGGATATGGTACAAGTCTATGTAAGGAGATAATTGCCTAAAGTGACGTGCAGTAAGATCGAACGTGAAGACTCGATGCTGCGAAGAGAACAATTAGCTACGCTTTAATAATTATTTCTCCTCTTGAGACAAGGCCTTGACAGGGGGCTAGTCCACTACATCGTCCCCAGTGTGTAACTGGTACTTATTTCATCGACTCCGAAAGGATGAAAGGCGAAGTCGATCTCGGCGGAATTTGAACTCAGAATAGAAGGACGAACGAAATGCCGTAGAGCGTTTTGTCCGGAGTGTTAACAATTCTGCCAGCTCGCCGCCTTAAGCTACACTATAATATTCTCTTCTACTCTAGGCACAACGCTCGAAATTTTTGGAGAGGTGGGGGGGGGGGGAAGTCGATTAGATCGACCCCAGTATGCAACTGGTACTTAATTTATCGACCTCGAAAGGATAAAAGGCAATGTCGACTTCGGCAGAATTTGAACTCAAAACGTAAAAACAGACGAGCTACTTGATAATATTAAAACACTCATGTTGCTTAAGGGGCTACCTCTTACTTGTTCCAGACTGCGGCCATGCTGGGGTACCCCGTTGAAGGATTATACTCGAATAGCATGTCGTCAGTACAATCTTTTTTTAAAAATCTGGTACTTATTCTATTGCTTCCTTTCACCGAACCGCTAGGCTATGGTAGCATAAACAAGCCAACACCAGTTGAGAAGTGGTGTGGGGAAAAACATACACAAACACGTACTCATACACAAGTATATATATATATATATATATATATATATATACACACACACACACACACACACACACACACACACACACACACACACACACACACACATATATATATATATATATATATATATATACATACATATACACAAACACACATATATGTATATGCAAATATGTATACACACACATATGTATACACATATATGATGTCGGGCTTCTACACCATTTCATTCTACTCAAATCACTCAAATTGGCATTGGTTGGCCCGAGATGCCGTGCAATAGAGTTGAACCCAAGACCACTTGGTTACAAAGCAAACTTCTTAGTTACACCATATCTATACGTGCATAATTTCAACTTTAAATTTTTTTCTAAATCCATGTTGTGGGAATGTACTCAAGTGGGCACCGAAACCTCGTCACTAACTTGAATCCCCAAATCTTTATCTGTACTCGAGACTTTCAGTAATTTTTGAGTTCGATAACATCTTAAGTGTCTGGCTGCGTTTCCGACAGAACGATTTTACTTTAGACGATTGTCTTTAGAACGATTTTACTCAGATGATTGTCAGGAAATAGATACCTGACCTTCTGCAAGAAAACCAGCTGCGTAAATCAAGGAGGAGTATAAATAACCCAGAAAGAAAACTAAGAAAAATATTTCACCTTCTTTAGTTACGGCTCTGCATTTGAGTTTAAAATCAAGGGTTGATAACATAAAGTATGTCGAGCACTGCTCTCTTCCTGTAATATTTCTGGCCTTGTACCGATATCAGAAACAGATATTTAAAGACAGCTAATACGTTGAGCCAAAAGTTTTGCATATTTTGGTAATTTATCTGCCTCGTACATCAAGTTATAATAATAGCAACCGAGTGTTCAAAGTAGA
>NC_142939.1:63393386-63400886 GCF_046866305.1 Octopus bimaculoides
GTTTGCAGACTACTGTTTTCACCGAACAGATCAACCTGTCACTGTGCCTTTTTTTTTCTATAGCAACGTACTAATTTTCAAGTCAGGTAACCAGGTCTGCATGATGTGTGTCCGCGAACTTATGCGCGACTCAGAACTACCCAGAATCTCAGTGACGTCATGCGTAATGTAATTTCGCACAACCCGGAGGGAAATCTACTTTCGAGTTAGATTCCGCATCAAAGAGCGAAGTGACGCTGATAACGAAGACGATCTCTACCTCCAGTTCATCCATAAGACAGCAAATGTATTTGGTGGAAATTGAGTGTTATTTTTAGTAGTGATGTAGGAGATTTGTGCGCGATTCAAATTGAAGGGGTTAGCGGACATGGACGGAGCCCGCTCGTCTTTATTCCACTCTATCGGAGATTTCAATCTTTTTGATGTACATCCGAAAAATGCATGAACAACTACCAAGGTTGTCTGTCTCTGTGTCTGTCTGTCTGTCTGTTATGTATACATATATAATTATCTATGTATATGCATACGTTAGTTGTAGGTGTTCATAGACTACTGCCGTTTTTCATTAATACTGTCGCCGCCGCCATATTAGCTGTGTTTTTTTTCCCGTTCCTTTCGTCTTCATTGCCATCCGGGTATTTTTAGCAGTCGTTCTTTCTCAGAATTATTTCAGAAATTCTAAATCAAATCATGAATGACATATTTATGGTTCACCACACTCTCAGCTTTCTACATTAAAATTAATGGTTCATCGCCATAAAACTGAATTTTTGTTTATATATCAACGTGTTGGTTTCTTCTTCTTCTTCTTCTTCTTCTTCTTCTTGCGACATCATCATCATCATCATCATTGTCATCGTCGTCGTCGTCGTAGCCATCTCCCTCACACACACACACACACACACACACACATACATATATATATATATATATATATACATATATACATATACATACATGCACAAACAGAAACACACTCACGCACACACACACAGGCATACACACACACACACACTTACGCACACGCACACACTCACATATATGTGCATATATATATATATATATATATATATATATATATATATACATATACACATATATATTTACATACATACATACATACATACATACATACATACAAAGTAACCTATACAAAGTAACCTACTTCGATATATTCTGTTTATCAATGAACCATTAGCAAGCAAATCTTGAAAGTTGAAGGTCGGCATGCTTTTTAGAGGATATAAATAATCTCTTTTACTTTTATTCTGTATACATGTCTTTCGCACATATTTGGATGTCAATCGAATGCTGGAGCACCTATTTTCGAAGCTCTGCACCGAGACCTTTCTGGAAGATGTGCATCGAAAGAAGTATCTCGTCGGTAGACATTTAATTCTTATGTATATCTGTATGTATGTATTTATGTCTGTCTATCTATCTGCATGTATTCATGTCTGTTTGTTCCTGTCTGTTTATCTCTATCTTTCTGGTTTGTAGATGCCAGACCGGCAAGGAGATCCCTGTTCGAAGGTTATAATGAACTCAGGTTCGTGTGTCACATAGCTAGCTAGAGGCGATGGCCACTTGGAGCTAATCAACCGCAGCATTCGTCCTATTTTCCTGAACTGCCATGTTAGCTTGGCGATAACTATTAATATATATATATATATATATATATATATATATATATATATATATATATATATATATATACATACATAGGACGGGCTTCTTTCAGTTTCTCTCTACCAAATCCACCCACAAGGCTTTTGTCGGCCTGAGGCAATAGCAGAAGATACTTGCCCAAGGTGCCACGCAGTGGTAATTGAACCAGGAACCATGTGGTTCCTACCACACAGCTACACTTGGTTTAAATTTTCAACATGGTTTGGGCCATTATGGAAAATATAAAGATATTGTTGTTGTTGTTGTTGTTATCATTATTGTTATTTCCATTGCTGCTGCTGCTGCTGCTGCTGCTGTTGTTGTTGTTGTTGTTGTTGTCATTACAGCGTACTCTGGATAGTTCGTTAGTTTGTGTGAACGTTTGACAAGATCTCCTGTTAACCTGGAATTACCGATTCTAACATTCACGTTTCTCATTTGAATTGCTAATAAAATCCATGGAGAATCGAACGATCTACCGATTATGAAGATGGCGCTACAGTCGTCGAACAATATCATTTGAAAATTTAATTAAATGCAACGAGATAATGAAGCGTCGACACTAGAATTATTATTCTTATTATCCTTTACTGCTGGCAGAATCGTTAACACGCCGGGCGAAATACTTAGTGGTATTTCGTCTGCCGCTACGTTGTGAGTTCAAATTCCGACGAGGTTGACTTTGCTTTTCATCCTTTCAGTGACGATAAATTAAGTACCAGTTGAAGACTGGGTTCGATGTAATCGACTGGATTCTCCCCCAAAATTGCTTCTCTAGTGACGACATTTCGGTTTGATGCGTGTTTATACTTCGCAACCGACATCGGAATACAGGGTACATGCACCCGACATGTACCTTGGACTGTGCAATATTTTGCTTTGTATTTTATGCTATTTATTTGTATTGAAAGAAAACTTCACGAAGTCACCTTTGCCTTTCATCCTTTGGGGATCAATCTTTTATCTTTTACTTACACCTTTCTCTCTCTCTCTCTCTCTCTCTCTCTTCACTCCATTTCTCTCTGTCTCACTCTCTGTTTCTCTTTCACCCTCCCTCTCTTTCCCCTTTTTTCACAGATCTCCCCTCTCTTAAGCTCGGTAACTCACTGTTTCTTCCTCTATCCCTCTCTCTCGCTCTCCTCTACCTTCCATTCATCACCACCACCACTACCACCACCACCACTGCCACTGCCATTACTACTACTACTACTACTACTACTACTACTACTACTACTACTACTACTACTACCACTATCGACGACGACGACATAGGCTGCCTTTTTTAAACTCTTTTATTTCTTTTTTATGTTTTTTCATCAGCATTCTCTTTATCGTTATGTTAATCATCGTCGCCGCCGCAACCACCACCACCACCATCAACCCTATCTGGGCCAGTATCATCATCATCATCATCATCATCATCATCATTAACCCCACCATCATGTAGATCCCCATCACCTGCATCATCATTGCCAACACTGACACTACCACCACCACCACCACCACCACCACCACCACCACCACCACCACTGCTACTACCATCGCCTCCATCGCCTCCATCGCCCCCTCCACCGTCTCCCGCCGCTGCCACCGCCACCACCACCCCATTTGAAGTGTCAGTAACACAGGAGTGAATATGAAAGCAAAATGCTGCGGGTAAATTTCTGGTTTGACCAACTAATACTAATTAGACTTAATTAGAATATCTAATTACTTCTGAAGACGGGTGATTGATAATTTCAGCAGACAATGTAAGTTTTTTTTGTACTCAATTAACCACTTTACATTACTGGTATGTTTCCGTTCTCCACCGCTCCTCCCCCCCCCCCCCGAAATCAGTAGCGATGAGTCCTAAGATAATTGTAGAATCATCTAAATTTAGTACCGTGATTACGTATGTAGATGCTTAAGACACGTCTTAGCTAATACGTAGGTACTTAAGACACATGATTATACTCTTTTCCACTCTACGCACAAGGCTCGAAATTTTGGAGGAAGGGGGCCAGTCGATTAGATCGACCCAGTGCGCAACTGGTACTTAATTTATCGACCCTGAAAGAACGAAAGGCAAAGTCGACCTCGGCGGAATTTGAACTCAGAACGTAAAGACAGACGAAATACCGCTAAGCATTTCGCCCGACACGTTTCTGCCAACTCATCGCATTAGACACATGGTTATACTGTAGATACTTTGAGGTCTTCTAGGCTAATACGAAGATATGGGAGACTAGCTTAGTACCTGAGTTACATTGACACTTTAAACTTATCTTAACGTACTTAAAACGGGTATTAGACAATAAAGGCTCATCTTAACATATACTTAAGACCCAACTTGATACGTCGTTACTTAAGACGTGTGTGTGTGTGTGTGTGTGTGTGTGTGCGATTCAAAACATACCAAGTTTGCATAAACGCGGCAGAGAAATTTTCTTAGGGTTGCAAACCTAGGCCTAGGTCAGGATGTTCAAATCATTTTTATTGGCCCCACGAAATTTCAGGGGATGCACTTGTACTTGCAGTACCCCTGTTCCCGAGCCTATGCAAGACCGTTAACTTCACTTAGTATTTATTATTTGATGTCAAAATTTTCGCCGCACCAGCTGCAACCTGGTCATTGAGAAGACTCCTCGGCATCTATACACGTATATATGTATAGACACAGACATGACCGAAGTAAATAGACAACTCAGAAAACATCGTTTTATGTTTATTTTAACTTGAAAAGGTTTATAGTCTTTATTAATTGACATTTTTATATATCAGGTTCTAAATGTGACTGTTTTATCATTCCACATACAAAAGAAGCCTTGGAAATGTCCGAATTTCAAAGAGGCTGCATTGTAAGTCAATCTGGAGGTGGAATTAGAGTAAAAATCACAGAAATTCTTGAGATCCCACCTTTTACAGTTACTAGAGTGACTGTGCAAATCACCAGAGAGGAGAAGGAGTCCACATCCCCGCGTCCAGGTCGACCAGAGCCCTCTGACAGGACCCTTCGCTTCGTTAAGGGGATAATCCTCATTGCAAGGCTTCTGACATAGCAGAACAAATTGATGTCAGTTACAGAGCAGCTGCCAGGTAGCTCCACAAATTTGGTTACTATGGCAGAACAGCAAGAAGGAAGCCACTTCTTTGACCAGCCAGTATCAAGCGGAGATTGGGCCAGTGAGATGGTTGAGAGGCCTAGCATTTTGGGACACTGTCATATTCTACAATGATTCCAGATTTGCTGTATTTTCTAACAGTGGTCAAGTGTGGGTCTGGAGACTCTGTGATCAAGAATTTGACGTGAAAAGATTGCAGCCAGCAATGAAATACGGCAGCTATTCTGTGATGTCTGGGAAGCAATTTGGAGCAATGGTCGATCAGAGCTGGTGGAGTGTGAAGCAAACATAAACTCAAATAAATATGTGTTCATATTGCAGAGAAGACTCCTTCCAATCTTCTCCAGTGGTGAAATGATTAAAGAAGACTTTATTTTTGGAAGATGTGATTCCTTGTCACATAGCTAAAACGACCCAAGATTGGTTGGAAGAGAATGGCATTAAAAAGCTTCCATTGCCAAGACAGTCACTAGATATGAACTCTGTTGAACACATCTGGAGCATAATGGATAGAACACTCCAGTAAAGGAAAAAGAAAGTATCCTCAAAGCCAGATCTTTTGAGATGACTCCACTCCTCAAGAAATTCCTTAAGAGAATATTGGTCATCTTATCAGTAGCATACCCATTAGGATGCTTGTATTGAAAAATGCAAAGGGCATGACTATAAAATATTAGATATTCACATTATAATAATTAATAAATAATTTGAATGTAAAATTTATGATTTAAATAAATTTTAACGATTATAAGGCTGTCTATTTACTTCTGTCATGTCTATATATATATATAATACAAAGAATATATATGCATGTATACACACATATATGTACATACTTATATCTACATGTGTATATAGATGCATATCAGGGTACAGGACCTTAGAACAATGAACTACAGACCATGGAACGAACACATAGGAAAACAGATAGGCACTTGGAATTAATCCTTCGTCAGCTGCCTCTATTCTAACTAGACGTTTCAAAGTGTGTGAGTGTGTATGTGTGTGTGTGTGTGTGTGTGTGTATGTGTGTGGATTGGTGTATATATATATATATATATATATATATATATATATATATATATATGATATAATATACTAGTTTGTCTATGTTCTTTGCTGTTAATTATTGCCGTGGTACGGTTCCAATATTTCCATTGATTCTCCCCTTTTATATTCACGAATTAACGCACTTCCTTCTCGTCCGTTATTTTACATTCACAGAACAATACTCTTCTGACCTTCATCAATATTTCGCGACGAATCTCTCCTGGCATATTTTCTTGCCATTGAAATATATTTGTGATACTTTTTGTTATAACCAATTTTTATTGCAAATCTCGACGAAGGGATGTCACGTGGCATATGCATCTTTTTCTCATTGGTTGTTATTGAAATTTTTATTTCTTGACCATTGATTTTAAAGGAAGTATTTCTTGAAAAACCAGGAAACAGTTTAATCCTAGCCGTTGGTATGTAAACTGTGACAATGTATATTTTTGCATATCATTTATGTATAGAGTTTAAGCAGGAATGGCAAATTTTGAAACTCTGGTAAAGTTTTAGACAAGGGAAGATCAATTGTTCCCCAAAATGATCTTTCATTGGAAAAAAGGAAAATGTGAATAAATTTTCCATAAATATAGAAGTTAAGAACTGGATCTTGTTTGTGTATTTTCATGTGCATGTTCTGCATTGCGTGTGCGGGTGTAAATATATACCCGTACATGCATACGCAAGTACACATGTGTGAGTGTGTGTGTGCGTATGTACGTGTGTGTGTGTGTGTGTGTGTGTGTGGTGTGTACATTTACGTTTGTGTACGTATGTGCTAAGACAAAATGAACGTGTGTATATATATGTCTGAATATATATATATACATATATATATACGTATATATATGTATATATATGTATATATACATGTATATGTATATATGTATGTATATATATATATATATATATATATATATATATATATATATATATATATGTATATATATATATACAATATAATATATATATATATATATATATATATATATATATATATATATATATATATATACATGCAGAAATATAAAATATATATTATGTAGATAGGGTTATACTCCAAGATGTGTCCTTTTGAAGCAGATCTGTTAATTCCAGTATCCCAAGGTCCTATAAGACAAGAATGCGATATATCGTCCGTTGTTTATGAGGCAAACGTTTCAGCAAACAACGATAATGGTCATACACATATCAAATGTTACATCGGAACCGTGGGAGGAAAATTTAAATCTAGATATAATAACCATCCTTCGAATTTTAGGTACCATTACAAGAGCCATTCAACAACCTTTTCGACTTTTATCTGGAAACTTAAAAACAAAAGGATAATTTCGACATCAAATGGAAAATCCTCTCTAAATCACGACCCTATATTAATGGGTCTAAAAATGTTCAGTGTGTTCTATTGAAAAATCGTATGTCGGCACTTCAGGAAATGCATCCTGTCGGAATTTAAAAGTAGCCCACGGAGACTTAGTAAACCAGGCTTGACATCGAATGATTCTAACGTTGGTTATCTTCCTTGTGTTTTCCTTTCCGTCTTCTTTACAAGTATCTCTTGTTTAAATGCTATTTGCTCAAAGGACGGCTGAGAAACCGTCTTATTTTATGCTTGATGAATAAATTATTAGTTCGACTAGGAAACCCTGGGTAGCTTTATTTACAAGATTTTCGG
>NC_142939.1:63403386-63408386 GCF_046866305.1 Octopus bimaculoides
AAAAAAAAAATGAAGTGAGGAGGGAGGAGATGCGATGCTGTTCTCATCTGTTGATACAAAACTTCTTTGTGATCGCAAGGATGCAATGTGCAAGGATATAAATAACGGTGTTTGTCATTGGATAAAATACTAACTTTATTCCAATTAGCCAGTTTAGCTGACAAGATGGATTTAATATATTTGGGTGCCACTTAGACTCTGTGGAGACACCTACATTTTGTAGCGGCTGCTGGACCGCTGCTAAATGGAGGGATTCTGGTGCTATAAATATGACTACATTGTTTCTGTTGGAAATTCTGAAAGAATTAAAAATTTCCCTTGAAAATAACGGAATAGTAATAACACCTAAAAGCTTTCTACTAACCAACAGGACGCTGTATTAACTACTACAGTGTATGACTTCAGTCTTCTTGCGAAGAACACAGTGGTTTTTTGCAAGATGTGATGTTTCTCAGCGAGACAAAAACAGCAGTTGGTAAAACACTTAAAATGCTGGTTAAATGACTGAAAGAGATTGTAATTGAAACTTGCATTGTCAATCTGCAGAAAGACTTTGTCTTTCATCCATTCCAGGGTCGATAAGATAAATACCTGTTGATCACTAGGATCGACATTATAGACTAGCCCCTTCCCTGGAATTGCTGGCCTTATATCAGCAATTTGAAATCACTCTAATATTTAGTGCTTTTGATTCCAGCGGTCATTACAGGGAGATAGGTGAAGAAATAACAAATATTTTAATGCAATTCTGCCACAGAATATTGTCTCCGTTTGTCTTTGGCGTGTTATCAAACGGATTACATAGTAAATATTAAAGACGTATTGTTGTAGGCGTAGGAAATTGGAATTTTGAGCTAATTAAAGAACCCTGAGGAGGCGTCAGCATGGTAAATTCTGTGTAGGAGTCAATTAATTTGATGAATGGACATTGAAATGTTAAAACTAAAATCAAAATGGATGAGGAAAAGCAAAATATCACAACAGCGTGTTTTTCTATGACTAATATATTTTTCATAAGGAGGATAATTGCGGTCGTATTTCTGTCTGAATTTGTTATCTTCAGTGGAAATATAACCTCGCGATAACTTATTGATATGCCATGCAGAATATTGTTAATTAGATATACAGAAAGGTGAATTTATTGGTAAGGGAAAATAGGATTGATGAAAGTTCAAATTATTATAGAACGGTTTAAGTTTAAGTACACGCTGCTTTACTGCATACTTGGAACCCTGACAGGGACTGCTTATTCTACCCAGAGTAGACCTGGACACAGTAGTGGCTAATAGGTGGTCCCTGCTCTCCTTAAAACTCAGGATATCCTAAACTAGAGCCCTACTACACAGGGTGTGTTGCAATCGTGGGATGCAGCGTATTGGAATTGAACTATTTCGGCAGACGAACTTATTGAGTCAATAGCAAATATCAGTAGATATAGGACAGGATGAACTGACAAAAAACCGTCAACGACCAGCATCAACCAGTTCAGTTAGTGAATTACCGCTATCATCTGTAGTTGTAATGTGTGCAGATGAGATATTCCAGCTAATGAAAGACCAATCTGACTAAAACTCTAGCCTGACAGTCATGGCGCATCTGGCGTAGAAGAGATGCATTGGTCTGGTTGAGTGGCTCGACCATATAAAGAATGTAGAAGATTACAGCTAAATGGACTGACAATGTGAATAAGAATTCTACATTTGTGTATTGGGTACATTGATCTTCCCAGTGACTGGACGTAAGCTTCAGATTGCAAAAGTATAAAGGCCTGAGCCATTTCTGACACGACCAGCTGTAGCAACTATTTAAAAGAGAAACATACGAAGAAAAATTCAAGAAATTGCTGAAAGTAAACGAAAACGCAAAAAGAAAAAAAATTAATTAAATTAAATTACAATATATAGTACAAACACTAACATCATCATCATCATCATCATCGAACAACTACAGAAGCAGCAGCAGCAGCAGCACCATCACCGTCACCGACTCATCAAAGACAAGTAATTAGAGAGGGAAAAGAAAGGAAATACACCGCAATCAATCAGCATATTAAGAAAATTAAGAATTAAGTATTTGCATCATATATATATGTCTGTATGTATGTGTATATATATATAAATATATATATATATATATATATATATATATATATATATATATATATATATATATATATATATATATATATGTATGTGTGTATATATGTATGTGTGTATATATGTATGTAGGTGTGTATATATGTTTGTATGTTTGCATGAATGTATGTATGCATGAAGGTATGTCTCTGCATGAATGTGTGTATGTGAGTGTGTCTATGCAAGTATGTATGTATGCATAAACTTTCACACACATACACATTAAATCATATGTGTGTATATATATATATATATATATTTGTAGACATGTATGTATGCATGTGCATGCGCATTTACTACGTGTATGTATCTATATATATGTGTATGTGCGTGTGTATGTGTCTGTCTGTCTGATTGTCCGCATGTTTGTATGTTTGTATGTGTTTGTATGTTTGTGTGTATTTATGCGTGAGTGTGTGTGTGTGTGTGTGTGTGTGTGTGTGTATGTGTGTGTGTGTGTGTGTGTGTGTGTGTGTGTGTGTGTGTACATGTTCTATCGTTCGTCCAAGTGCAGATACAAGCGATACTGCATAAGTTTTGATTTAATCATTCATAAATTATACACAGACAATTTCCCCTATAAAATTTTGATTTGGTTGAAACAAATCAATTAGTGAAAGAGACGGAAAGAGAGAAGAGAGAAAGAACGAAAGAAAGAAACAAAGAAAGAAAGAAAGAAAGAAAGAAAGAGTGGGAGAGAGATGTAGAGGGAAAGATTTATAGAGAGAGGCGGGGTGAGAGAGACACAGAGGCAGAGATTGGAAGACAAGGATAGAGGTAAAATGACACAAACATACACACACTCACAGTCTCACACACACACATGCATATATATCCATATGTGTGTATATATATATATATATATATATATATATATATATATATATATATATATACATATATATATGCGTATACATATATGTATATTTGTGTACATTTATCTCTATGTATTTTATCGAAAGGTAACGCATGTATGTGTGCGTGTGTGTGTGTGTGTGTGTGTGTGCGTGTGTGTGTTTGTGTCTGTATGTTTGTACGTGTATGTGGGCGTGTGTTGTGTATCTATGTGTGTATGTATATAGAGTGAAAGATAGATTGGTAGATAGGTAAATGTATGTATGTATATATATGTGTATGTATGTATATACATACATATATATATATATATATATATATATATATATATATATATATATATATATGCATATATATGTATATATATATATATACTTTCAAGGTGGAGCCCCAGCATAGCTTCAGTCTAATGACTGAACCAAGTAAAAAAAAGATATATCTATATATATATATTTGTATTGATAGATAGATAGATAGATAGATAAATAGATAGATAGATAGATAGAGAGAGAGAGAGAGACAGAGAGAGAGAGAGAGAGAGAGAGAGAGAGAGAGAGAGAGAGAGAGAGAGAGATAAAGAGAAAGACAGATAGACAGACAGACAGAAAGACAAGCAGAAAGACAAACAGAACGACTGACGGACAGACGGACAAATAATAAATAGATAAATAGATTGATTGTTAGATAGATAGATAGATAGATAGATAGATAGATAGATAGAAAGATAGAGAGGGCGAGAGAGAGAATGAGAATGGGAGAGGAAGATATATATATAGAGAGAAATTGGGATAAACAGCTGAAGAATGGAATGAAGAATTGTAATGACGAATGAAATGAATTTTGAGCGAAAGAATTATTGAGGAAATAGAGGAAAAGTATACAAATGAAAACCAATACGAAAACAGTAAAAAAAAAAATACAAACAAACAAATAAACACTAAAGTAAATAAATAAATAAATAATAAAATTAAATATTAAAAATATACAATGAGACAAATCTGAAAGTAATGGAAAAATAAACAAGGAAAATATAAAACAACAACAATAAAGAATACAACAAAGAATGTTGATTGGTCGCCATGTTTGTTTAATTATTAAATTCAGGTGGTTTAGTTTAGATTAATTATATTCCTATTGATGTTGTAAAGCAGGAAAGAACTGGAAGTTACTAGTGTGTGTGTGTGTGTGTGTGTGTGTGTGTGTGTGTGTGTGTGTGTGTGTGTGTGTGTGTGTGCGTGTGTGGACAATTATATGAAGAAGTGGAAGTGAGTTGGATGGTTGTTATTTGCTAGCTTGGTGACTGTGTGGAGGTTTGGGTAAAAACTGGAGCATAGAGCATAGCTATTGTGTAAAGGTTTAGTCATGGAAGGCTCTCGTAGTATATTAATTGGGGTTTCTATAAAAACAAGATCATAGGGCATAGCTGGTGTGTGAAAGTTTACTCATGGATATAAGGTGAATCCCTCTTCTCATGTTTTTTGTTTGGGTGTTTGGGTTAAAACTAGAGCATAAAGAAAAGCTGTCGTGTGAAGATTTAGGGATGCATGTAGGGTCAAAAGCTATCGTAGCTATTGTGTGATACTATAGGTCGAGATGTGGAATAAGCACGAGGTGCCATATGAAAACTGCGGCCCGGGAGACATTCTGAATGGTAAACTTAACAGGAAATTTCTTTGATGGTTTTTGTAGGTTTTGGCAAGGATGTAGGGTCAATATTAACCAGCCATTTTGTCTGGCTAATAATTGTGATATACTTTACTTTGATATGCCTCGAAACTTTATGAATCTCCTTTAATTAAATCTATATATGCACGCACGTACATATGCATCTATGTATGTTTGTATGTATGTCATTATTCAGTTTATTTCAAGATTTCTTGCCAATAGAGAAAGAAGAGGTTTCTAACCTAGATCCAAGGATCCTCCATTGGAATTTCAACATCAACAGGGTATTTTTGTATGTGTGTATGTATGTATGTATGTATGAATGAATGAATGTATGTATGGGTT